>NC_066873.1:13943206-14243206 GCF_022985175.1 Labeo rohita
TCCTTCTATTAACACTCTGATGATTTCCTGGTTTTATGAAGCCCCTCCTTCAGAAATACACAATGGGCTCAGATTGGTTAGCTGGCCCAAGAGTGTTGTGATTAGCTAAACCAGCAATAGTGCACGTGCTGAAACAATACGCCCCTCACCTCAGTGGCATGTGCTCCGGTTGATTTGTAAACAATGGCGTTGTCAATATTGCATATCAATTTGAGCCCCAATGAAACCCAGATAATACTAGTGAAGAGGATCACGCAGAACCTGTGCAAGCACGACTCTTACAGGACATTTCAGAATGGTATGTTGTTGTTTTTTTTGTTTGTTGTTGACTCAACTGTGTTGGGTAGAAATCGCAAACCCAAAGCACCTAGACCAGACCGTAAGGGCACTTTAGCGTCGGAGCTCAAAGGGGATGAGAGAGAGATGAAGAGCAGGGGGACGCGTGGAACAGGATAAAGAACCACTGCTTTAGAACATTTATTTTGAAACTTGTGATTCCATTAGAATCATTAGAAAACAGAATCGACAGAATAGACCTTTTCCTGAGTATACGATAAGTGCGGCAATTACGAATTCTAACTTCCGATTGGATGCTCTTCTGTTCCAGTCTCCATAAGAACCCATTCAAATAGCACCCATCTGTTTTTAATGTAGCTAACGTCGGCCGCTTCGTGTCATCTACACACTCATTAAACTTTGAGCAGTGAGGTACTGACAAATGAGGGTCATTGCGACATTGCAAAGTGATGGCGCTATGGAGCCATGTGCTTTTTAAAAACATTTTAATAGGTTTAAAATTAGATTATCAATTTGGAATATACGCTAATTTGACTAGAAACACTGGAGACCGGAAATGCGAAGGATCCTTCTGGTTAAGAGTCAAAAATGTCTATACAGTATCTCACAAAAGTGAGTACACCCCTCACATTTCAGCAATCATTTTAGTCATCTTCTTAAGGGACAATACTATAGAAATGAAACTTGGATATATTTTAGAGTAGTCATTGTGCAGGTTGTATAGCAGTGTATATTTACTGTCCCCTAAAAATAACTCAACATACAACCATTATTGTCAAAACAGCTGGTAACAAAAGTGATACACCCTAAGTGAACTTGTCAAAACTGTGTCCAAAGTGTCAATATTTTGTGTTAGCACCATTGTTATCTAGCACTGCCTTAATTATTCTGGACATGGAGTTCACCAGAGCTGCACAGGTTGTTTCTGGGATCTTCTTCAAATCTTCTAAAATGACATCATGGAGCTGCTGGATGTTAGACACATGGTGCTTCTCCACCTTCTGCTTGAGGATGCCCCATAGGTGCTCAATAAGGTTCAGGTCAGATCACCTGCACCTTCGTCAGCAAGGCAGTTGTCATCTTGGTGGTGTGTTTGGGGTCATTATCATGTTGGAAAACTGCCGTTCGGCCCAGTTTCTGAAGGGAAGGCGTCATGTTCTGCTTCAGAAATGTACAGTACATAGAATCCATGTTTCCCTCAATTAACCGCAGCTCCCCAGTACCAGCAACACTCATGCAGTCCCAGACCATGATGCTACCACCACCATGCTTGACTGTAGGAGAGACACAATTTTCTTGGTACTCCTCACCAGGGCATCACCACACATGCTGGACACCATCTGTGCCAAACAAGTTTATCTTAATCTCATCAGACCATAGGACATGCTTCCAGTAATTCATGCTCTTGGACAGGTTGTCTTCAGCAAACTGTTTGCGGGCTTTCTTGTAAGCCAGCTTCAGAAGAGGCTTCCTTCTCGGATGACGCCAATGCAAACCGACTTGTTGCAGTGTGCAGCGTATGGTCTGAGTACTGACAAGCTGACCTTCTACTTCTGCAACCTCTGAAGCAATGCTGGCAGCACTCGTGCATCTGTTTTTTGAAGCCAGGTTCTGCACCTGACGCACAGAACGAGTACTCAACTTCGTTGATCGACCCTTCCAAAGCCTATTCCGAATGGAACCTGTCTTGGAAAACCTCTGTATGACCCTGGCCACAATACTGTAACTCAGTTTCAGGTTGTTATTGAACCTCTTATAGCCTAGGCCATCTTTGTGGAGAGCAACAATTCTAATTCTCAAATCTTCAGAGAGTTCTTTGCCATGAGGTGCCTTGTTAAACATCCAGTGGTCAGTATGAGAGAATTGTACTTAAAGCACCAAATTTTAACTGCTCTAATACAAGACACACAACTTTGTATGGTCCTGTCAAGCAGACAAAAACATGAACATGATGAATAGGACATGTGCCTTTGCATGGTTAAATGACAGTGCTGTTATCACTTTGGGTGTACCCCACTTTTGTTGTCAGCTATTTTGACAATAATGACTGTATGTTGAGTTATTTTCAGGGGACAGTAAATATACACTGCTATACAAGCTACACATTGACTACTCTAAAATATATCCAAGTTTCATTTCTATAGTATTGTCCCTTGAGAAGATAAATGATTGCTGAAATGTGAGGGGTGTGCTCACTTTTGTGAGATACTGTATGAATAGATTTTTTTTGTGCACCCCTAGTTTTGACAGCATGGCAACAACTTCCTCTTCTCTAAAGCAGCACAACATAGCCTCACCCCCATCGTTGCATGTAAATGTCAGGGTTTGTGATGTCACCAACCTGGGAAGTAACTCGTTATAGTCCCTTCCAGCCGTATTTGTAGGCATTAAACTGCCATAATTTTTAAAGACAATATCTCCGTTTGCTTTGAACTTTCAGCATCATAACTTTGCAGATATTGTTTATGCACAAACAGCAACATCACACACTAACCAAAGTATCACAATCAACCACCCCTTAAAATGCTTTTTAAATGTGTTTTTTGCTTGTAGGAAAGCACCAATTCTGTAGAACGGCCCATATAGGGTGGGAAATACATGAAAAGTGCAGTTAAAACAAAAGACAATAAGTGAAAAATGACTGCGTGGATTGAAAAGAGCAAATACACAAGTTGAAAAAATGAAACTTGATTTTATTGTCGTGCTTTCGATGTGTAGTTACGAAGGGTAACTTTCATTTTGCATTACTGTACGTTTCAAATTAAATTACACGAAATACAAAACAAACTGTTAATATAGATGGACATGGCTGATCAACAAATAGAAAAGTGCATGAAGAAAAGGATTTAACCTTTATAAAATTGACATCCCATTGCAAACTATTGCAGAATAACTGTACAATGTAAACAACAATGAATATCACTGGAGTCGGATGTGATTCAACTTCACTTAATGCAAAAATGATCGTTTCCTTATTTTCCCTTTAGTGTGTTAAACTGAATAAAGGAACTGAACGTTGTTGTCTATATAGGAAAGAGGAGGACAAAAATATTTTTTGTACATTTTTAAGCTGGTAATCTGCCTCAGATCAATCAAATTGGACAATAGGCTTCTTACATATGAAAATAGAATGTATGTATCAAATTATTTCTTAATTTTGATATGGCACTACATTATATTTTCACTGATTTTATTGTTATAAGGTGTCATCATTCACTGTCACCAAATGTTGTTCCAAATCTAGGACCTTTATGCTGAAAAAAATAAATTATTATTATTATATATGTGTGTGTGTGTGTGTTTTGGTGAATTTTGGTAACAAAAAGGTTTTGTTCAGGACTGATGTCCATTGTACAGACATATGGGATTATTTTTGTGCCAATAAGAATGAACGTAACGTGACGCCACTGACGTCACCGTCTGTGCTTCCAGGTCAGAGAGCAACTGTCCATCAAAAGCTCATTAGCCAATCAGAGTAGATCGCTGTTAAGCCCGCCCCCACAAGAGGTTTGTGCCAAAACAGCAAACGAAAATTTGCGAAGCGTAAGCGAAAGCTGTGGCAACGCATTCAGAATCCATGATTCGCGAAAACGATTCTTTGAAAATCATTAACAAAGAATGAAGCATATTTGAAGAGCATGTTAATTTCGTGCGACTGAGTTCATTTTTTCATTTTCATTGTGTTTTTCTTCTTTTGCAGTGGCATAAATTTGTTCGTTTCTTGGAAAGTTACGTTCAGTTTTATGAAGTTACGTTCATTCTTATTGGCACAAAAATAATCCCATACAGACAGAGCAAAAAAACAAAGCAAAACACAAAAAATTAAGTGGCACTTATCAAAATATCTTTTTATATTCCACAGAAAAAAACAAGTCTTCTAGTTCTGGAATGACATATGGGTGAGTAAATGATGACAGAATTACAATTTTGCTTAAAATCTGGCTTTAAGGCATTCTTATTTGCATTGTTACATTGTAGAGCAGCAGATTTCAACTTTCTGATTTCTCTTGTTTAACAAGAAAACCTATTTAAATACTAAAAGAAAGCTATTATACATCATTTACATATTTAATATGATTTTTAAAAATGGAAAAAACAATAACAATGGTATTGTGGGACAAAAAAAACTTGTTTCAAGTAGGTACTGCTGCCACCCTGTGGTCGGCATCAGAATAACAGCACTTAGTTTTACTGTTAAATGAACATCCCATGATAAAGTAAATAATCTGAGAGCACTTGATCTGTAGTTAACTGCAGACTGAAACTGAGTGTGTTGTAGGTTGTTTTAGCGGCCCAGAGAACTGATACCGACTCTGAATCTCTGTGACTCTGTGGCTTGTTCCTGCTTGATTAAAAACTGCAAAACCAGAGCCATCCTGCTTCACTAGAACTCATCGACATGGATGAAACACATAAATCAGAGAATGTCCCCAAATTCCAAAATTCAGGTCTCTTTACTCTGTAGTTTCATCATCTGATTTGCTGTTCAGATCCTAAAGGGATTTTACTTCTACCCTCAAAGGTACAGGTTAACTTTAGCTGGCACTAATTTGCAGCCAGTACTGGAGAAGTATTGGCTGTCATTTGGTGTGTAAGTCATAGCGCCCCCTACCGACGATGCCACATCTGCACGCTGACACTCCCCTCGCTGGCAAAGCTCCCGCTGGGCACATCGCTCCACGTGGCGCCGCAGCAAGGGGAGGAAAGGCACAAAACGAGTGATAAGCTTTTCTGTAATTATTCTGGAGTGGTAGAACCCACCTGGGAAACAAAGTTCAACCACAGATTAGATTGACTTAACGGGAAAATTGTGCAACATATAGTAAGCACTAAGATTAGAAGCTACCATTAGCACATTAAACTGAAGATCAATGACACTTACTGTTCTTGTTGTCGTACACCGCATCAGCAATACTGTCCTCCAGCTCTTTAGGCAAAATGTCCTCTCGATCTCTACCTGCCTGTCGGCTCTCCAGCGCAACTTTGTTAATTACCTCCTGACCCACAGTACTGAAGAAAAAATAAAAAGATAAAATAAAATAAAAACAGTACAGTTCATCCAAAAATGAAAATTCTGTCATCATTTACTCATCCTCATCTTTTCCCCAAACTATAATATAATATTTTTTTAATGAAACTTAAGTTTCTGTTCCTCTCCACGGAATGTTACCAAAACTTGATGCTATGGAAGCCTGTTTCTGCAACAAATAAAACATAAAGAAAGGTTATTGTTACTTTTTATCCCACAATTCTAACTTTTTTTTCCTCAGAATTGAGTTATAATGTCAGAATTGCATGACATAAACTCTCAACTGCAAGAAAACAGTCTGAATTGTGAGTTTATATCTTGCAATTCTGACTTTTTCTCAGAATTCAGTTATAGTTAGAATTGCTTGATATAAATTCACAACTGTGAGAAAAACTTGCAATTCTGACTTTTTCTCAGTATTGCGTGATTTAAACTCACAATTGCAAGGAAAAAAAACTCTAAATTCTGACTTTTTTGTCACAAAATGCGAGTTTGCATCTCGTAATTCTGACTTTTTTGTCGTATGTGCGAGTATGTATCTCGCAATTATGAATTTTTTCTTGGAATTGCGTGATTTAAACTCACAACTGCAATAAAAACTCTCAATTCTGACTTTTTTGCCCCAAAATGCAAGTTTGTATCTTGCAATTCTGATTTTTTTTTCTCAGAACTGCATGATATAAACTCAAAACTGCTAGAAAAACTCGCAATTCTGACTTTTCCTCAGAATTCAGTTATAGTTAGAATTGCGTGATATAAACTCACAATTGCGAGAAAACCTTGCAATTCTGACTTTTCTTCCTCAGAATTTCGTGATTTAAACACAACTGCAAGAAAAACTCTCAATTCTGACTTTTTTGTTGCAAAATGCGAGTTTGTATCTCACAATTCTGCCACTTTTGTCGCAAATGCGAGTTTACATCTTGCAATTCTGACTTTTTCACGCAATTCTGAAAAAGTCAAAAGCAAGATATAAACTTATTATTATTAAGTCCAATTTTGAGAGAAAAAAAGAATTACGAGTTTATATCTCACAATTCTGACTTTGTGTGTAATAAAGACAGAATTGCAAGATATAAACTTGGAATTCTGAGAGAAAATTCACAATCGCAAGATATAAACTCAGATTTCTGAGGAAAAAAAGTCACATTTGCGAGTTTACATCTTACAATACTGACTTTATAACTCACAATTGCAAGTTTTTATATTACAAATCTGAAAAAAGTCAGAATTGCAAGATGTAAACTAAAAACTGCTAGAAAAAAGTCAGAATTGTGAGATAAAAAGTCACAATTACCTTTTTTATTTTGTGTTCAGTGGCAAAAATAGGCTTCCATATAATCCAAAAAGGTCATAAAGGTGTCATAAAACAAATCCATATGAATTGAGTGGTTTAAAACAAACTGACTCCATTCATATGGATTTATTGGTGTTTCAAAAATGAACCAAAGTCATAAGGGTTTGGACTGACATGAAGGTGAGGACATGACAGATTTTTTTGGTGATGTATCCCCTTTGCTTTCAATTTTTTTTAATCGCCCTGAAGGATAGAAACCTATCCATAATAAGCATATAAAATATTATTCTATTAATCAGTCGTTCAGACTTACCTGATAAATATATAAATCGCCTTACGGTAGTTTGTCTGGAACAGAACATGAAAGGGGCCTAAATGTGGCTCTAAAACATCGATCACACCAGGAGGCATTTTCTCCATCTCATCAAAGATGAAAATTGAGCGAGCACAAGCCGTAAGGTTACTCTCCACCCACTGTTTTAGATTTGACTGTGCACAAAACAAGAACAAATAAATAAACAATTAATAAAGAAATCTATGCATCCAGGATGTAAATATTAATCTGCACAAGATTAATTTCAGTAAACATACACATACCCTATACTGTTTCACCCTGTCAGCTGAAGGAAAGTGTAAAGTGGGAACAAACTGATGGATGTAAGGACTGCCCATAGCTGTTCCGTAGATGTGTCGTCCAATCATAGCGCTGACCAGACTTTTCCCAGTCCCAGATCCTCCATGGAAAGACAGCACTAGAGGTCTGTCGGGGTTTTCATTCTGTAAAAAATTCACCACTGCTTCCGAGACAATATCCTGAGCCATGTGTTGACCATAAAGGTTTTTATAAAGATCCCACTCTAAACCTGTAAAAACAAAGGCACAGCTAGGATATTTGAAGGGGTACTGCGTATTGTCACTCTGGAGCATGAACAGCTGTCACAAGATCGATGACAGATACACTGCATGACACAATGACACATCAATTCATTAAGGGCTCCAAATATAGAGAAAAACAACAAAAGCAGAAGTCTGTTTCATGTGATATTTACTGTTACCACATTAAGTTGGTTTGCTATGCTTACAAAGTATGTAGAAAAGGTGTTTCTACACAATGATTAAATACTAACTTATGAGATAAGACCACACTTATATGACTGCCAGCTGTACAATACGTCCTGTAATTTCGTTTTGTTAATTTTCTTTTAATTGGTGCGTTCGTTATGTGAAAATGTCTGTTACTCTTTGAAATATTTATATACAGTCACAGCTCTCTAGAGTTATAATTTGCCCAGCTAAACTGATATGTATATAATTATGTGCATTTTAGTATGATATTAAAATGTATTTATAAGCAGAAACAAGTCATATGAGGAAGCCAGCATCAGAAAGAGATCTCAAATGCATTTTAGCATTTCATCTTGTCAAGCAGTGAACTGTATAAAAGTAACGTTACATAGCTGCAGACACACACTGTGTACTATGTAGCATGTCGTTTGTTTACAGTGTGGTCAGCTGTCATCTACCAATAATGGTTCGGTTAAATCTGACGTATGTGGTAAAAATATATAGAAAGTCCGTTATTTATCTTAGAAGAAATCCCTTGGTTTCATCTGGTGAAGCTGTAAGCCTCACTGTGTACTACAGAAGCTAACGCTAGCTGTCTACATGCTGAAGAAACAGCTGTTATTATCCCACACCCCTTACCTTTTATGTCTGGTTTGAAGTCACAGTCGCAGCTGTCAGATATTGAACAAAAAATAGATTTCATCTCAAAACCCGTACCTAAGGACGTACAATAAATTAAAAGAAGTATAAATATCATTGTAGCTGCTGTACAGCCTCGGAGCACAGCTCCAAGATGAGTTGGATGGCGGAAGCAGAACTACTACAGCGCTACACTAGAGGGCAACAAACTGATTTTACACATTTCAGCGAATCGGTTCTTTTGAGCAGTTCGAATAGAACGGACAATTCACTGAATCTTTTGCGTCGTGACGCAATCGCGTCCCCAAAATAAAATGTAAAAAAGCGTTTTGCTTCTCAAATAAGTTTTATTAAAGATTTATAAGCGTATCAATTCTAATTTTACGTGTTCCAGATCCATTTTAATTTGCAGCCATGATTAATCTCATAATAAATATAAATGTAATTTGCATTTACAAACTGTATTTGCATCTCTCTGCAAAATTATTTCGCATGTTTTAATTAGATTAGATACATTCTTTGTATTGCCTGTGTGGTAACTGTTGAATCAAGTGGTAAACATATTTCCAGCACGTATTTCTCCAAGTAACCTTTGGCACTATCAGAGCATTTGAAGTAGGCAGCTAGTGTGTTTTCGGCTTATCCAGACGGTTCAGTGAATCGAGAATCAGTGATTCGAGAATCGCATAGAACGATTTAGTTCGTAAACGAATTGTTAAAAGTCAGATAAACTTTGTTAAAAGTTTAAGAGAAAAGGACGATCCCTGGTAGGAAGTACTACTAAAGAGGTCGTTTAGTACAGAAATATTAGTGCAAGTGCTTGTATTTTTTTATACTACATTGAAAGTAATAGCCTATGTGTCCTGTGGAGTGTCATTATGACCAGCATGTTAAAAGTAAAATTTCTTAAACAAGATATATGGATAGAGCATTATGAGTGAAAAATGATTCTTATTCAATGTTGTTTGAATAAATCTGGCATAAGATACTCACTTGAACCAACATTTACTTTAGTATGATGTGGCGACTGGTATCAAAGTACATACACTACAATTTCAAATCAGTGAATGTTTGGCAATAAATCAGATAAACAAACATTTCATTTGGAAACATATACCACAGTAAATTTAATGGAAGAAAATCGAAGTATAAATCAGCTCTGCATTTATTTATAAACAATGTCTGTAAGTATGAAATAGTAGAGTTAAATATAAAAAAAAATTAAAATCTCCAAAAAAGTGTACCAGCGAGTAAATATTACCCATTATCTGGTCATTGATTATATGAACCAATAACAGTGCAATTAAAAAGATACTTCAGAGTTCAAAGTTAGCTAAAGTTATTTCCTCTTAAAAATATAACCTTGGGTATGAATTTTCTGTACACTATGTAAATAATAACATTATATAAAACAAAAAAAACATACAAATAATGAAAATCAAATAAGTTAAAATTGCAGGATGCATTGAGTTTATATACAGTGGCAGACATACATCCCCTCTATAAACCTATGAACAAAACAACCAATGTAACTGAAAATAAAAAGTCATAAAACATAGTGGATATTCTGAAAATAGTAGGTGACTAGCTGTCATCCCTTCTGTCATTTTACCGCTCAAGCCTGTTGGACAGAGCTGTTAGCACTTCATCAAACTTTGAATAACGTTCATCTTTATTTCTTTCCACTCCACGGCTTCCCCACAGGAGACGCATCTGAAACTCTGTGAGGAAGACCTCCAGAACATCTGCTTCCTCCTGAAATCCTGCAAATGAAAGATTCACAACATTATATACACCTGACCTAAAACATAACCTTTAAGTTCAACTGGGTGTTAAATGAATGACATTTAATTTAAAACATGCCAGTTTTATGCTTATTTGACTTTAAAGTAGACATGGTTCAATAAATGCAGTTATTTATGTCTTTATCAAAAGTATTCTAAATATCCCTAAAATTCTGTACCCATTGTTTATGTTATAAAGCCATTACCCTGCAGTTTGGCCTCAGCATTAGCACTGAAGATCCTCCCGTTGCACGCAATCGTGCGTGCAGCATCCAGATGGCTCAAGACCATGGCCACTCCAGTGTCTGCACTTTCCCATGACTCTGACTCCTCAAGAGCCACAACATTTCGTTCAAGAAGAGACAGCAGAGGGAGCACATGCGGAAAAGTTGTGCCTGTGGGTCTACTTATCTCTGAAAGAGAGATTAAAGTTGTCACTAGAGAATTTGCAATGGTAAGCTAAAATTTTAAAGCAACCTCATGTAACAGACAGAATATGAATAAATTAGAATGTGTGAATGAATACCTTCTTCGTCATTCATCATCCTCATTGAGGGTCTAAGGGTTTTCTCATAAAGGACAGCACTTTCTGTGTACTTCTGGCGTAAAATCATCCATGTCTCATTCAAGCGAGCAATCTGAAAAGAAGAAGACTGATTGATTAGAATGTTATAAAGAAATGTATTTATAATTATCAATTTGTTTTTTTATTCACTTATTTTTATTCATTAGAATTGTATTGATATATTTTTCCTCATGCTTTCATGCAGAGAAATGCTTTCATCAGTCTTCCTAACCTGTGGTAATTCAAGGCATTTCATAACTGTGGCAAAGCCAAACAAATTGCCCAAATTGCTCTTGAGTTCAGAGGCCAGACAGATGGCTCTATGCAGGAGGGTGGCTCTTTCATCAGCACTGCCTGTGCAACCCAGCAGCTGAACAGCCAGCATTATGGACATAGTGTGGAACCTGAGGGGCGAGAAAGAGTTGTTTGCTGTCATTGCTGTAATCCCAGGTATCAAGACTTGTATGACTTAATATAATGTAAATGTTTTCACTTACTGAAATATGTAGTAGAAAACCCATTAAAGATTTATGTTATTTAAAAATCTACATTGTTTTGTACATATTTTGGACTATGAAGGGCTGCCATTATTTTGATGATGTGAAATGGTTGCACTCGGTGAGCTACTGGTGCTACCTGTTGCTATTTTTGCTGCAACACATAAAATAAAATACTGATACAATGCCACAATGTGTGACTTTTGGTAGCAATTTTCAGTCGAAGGGCAACAAGAGAAGCAGTGTAAGTCTTCACTGCTTTCCTAGCAATATAAAAGGAGAAAAGAATGGGAAGATGTCTGTGAACTAATAAAACTTCCTAAAGACCCACATCTTTGTTCTCTACACTTTAGCGCTGATACTTCTGAGGCTTTTAGTAGACCACAGCTACTGAAAGAGCTTACAAATGGCAGAGACAAGAAATGCTAGATGCCATCCTGACAGGATGTAAACATACCAACGGCTGTCATGATGCCATAGCCACTGAAGGAGTTCTCAGTGCGGATTTCACTCGATATCTGGGAGCATTTACACTCCTTGAGGGGAAAAATCAGTGCTACGGCAACTGGTTTAAGTCTGTGCTTATATCCACTGTCATCTGTAAGCTCTTTCAGTGGCTGTGGCTACTAAAAGCCTCAAAGGCATCAGGGCTAAAGTGAAAAAAACAAATACACAGCTCTTAAGAAGTTTTATTTGTCCACAGGCTACTTCCCATTGTTTTCTCCTCATCTCTAGGAAAGCAGTGGAGACTGACATTGCTTCTCTTGTTGCCCTTCAGCTGAAAATTACAACCAAAAGCCGCACAATGTGGCATCGTATCAGTATTTTATTTTATGAGTTATGTTGCCATAAAAATAGCAACATGTAGCGCCAGTAAATCACAGAGTGCAACCATTTGACATCATGTAAATAATGGTGCCACCCATAGTCCAAAACATGTATAAAACAATGTGGATTTTTTAAAAATTGTAAATCTTGCATGGTATCTACTACATATTTCAGTAAGAGACATCATTTACATTTCTTTTAATGTAAAGGTTGTAATCTCACAGAAAGAACTGATCGGACAAAGTAGGAACCAACCTTTCAAGCAGATCTTGACGGAGAAGATGTCCATGTGGGAGGGTAAGTAGCTCCAATCCTGAACTCACTCCCATTCCTTTCATCATATCATCAGACGTTTCCAGAATTCGAGCAACCTGCAGAGTGAAGGTTAGTTATCTTGTTATTTAAGTGCATCATTTTCTTATTTGCAGTACATAACATGCTTGAAAAAAGTTGTAATATTTCACTGTACAATAAAACCTATTTTAGTAAACAATAAAAAGACTGAATAATAAGCTGGTCATGTGTGTAAATGAACACAGCTGTGCTTGACTCTGAAATATTCAGCACATATGCATATGTGATTTCACTAAGCCATATTGCGATGTTGGTTTTATTTCAATTAATTGTGCAGCCCTAATAAATTTCAGTTTACAAACATTTAAACTTACCATGCAGTCAACTTTGGTGATATGCATTGCCATTGTATTTGTATCCGTTTCAAACAGGATGTCCTTTACTTTTTTCAGTATTCTGGTCTCCAGAGGTTTATTTTCTGGGGGCATCAGTGGTGACTGGTACGTACTAGGTCTGAAACAGGAAACTGTGTCCGTGATGAAAGGCACTAAATAATCCTCATCGTACTCTTCTCTGCAGTCCAGAGTCTGCATCTCATGTCTTACAAAGGGATGATTTGTATCCACAGGGTCAGCTTGAGAAATCGCTGGGTCATTTTGGGGATGGTTTGCTTCTCTGTTGTTTTGATGGGAGTGTGTCATGGAGGACAGAAGATGTACTGTTGGCTCCAAATAGATGAGAGTGTTTTCAGGGGGAGATGAACAAAGGCGTATTTCACTGGACTTTTGGAGAACAGGTGATGAAGGAACTATCACAAACTTCCTGTTTTCAGAGGGGCTTCGTCGCCGCCTGGCCACTAGAGACAAAAGCAGATGCACAGTCACAATGCTATTCTCGTACTTACTAGTTTTACTTGATTTGATGGGAAATGAATCTTACATGTGCTCATTATTATAGGGGAAGTTGATACCACAACGCGCTGCTCCACGGTGCTATCAAAACTCCTCACAATGTCACTGTGGAAAACAGTACAGGACAAACATTTATCAAAACAAAACCTAATCATTTACAGGATGAGATTTATGTACATTTTTTATGCTTTTGGCAGAAGCCTCTTACATTTCTATTTGTATTTTAAAATGCTATTTATTCCTGTGATGCAAAGCTGAATTTTCAGCAGTCATTACTAACCTGAATAAGATGTTTCACATAAAATGTGTTTACACAAGAGAAAATAATAGTTGAATTTATAAAAACAACCCTGTTCAAAAGTTTACATACACTTGATTCTTAATACTGTCTTGGTACCTGAATGATCCACAGCTGTTTGTTTTTTTTTTGTGATAGTTGTTCATGAGTCCCTTGTTTGTCCTGAACAGTTAAACAAATTCTTTGGTTTTTCAGCTTTTTTGTGTATTTAAATCCTTATCAGCAATGACTGTATGATTTTGAGATCCATCTTTTCACACTGAGGACAACTGAGGGACTCATATGCAACTATTACAGAAGGTTTAAATGCTCACTGATGCTCCAGAAGGACGAAAAATTACACACACAATAAGAAAAATGTACACATCTTCATTCTGTTCAAAAGTTTACACCCACAGCTCTTAATGAATTGTGTTTCCTTTTGGAGCATCAGTGAGCGTTTGAACCTTCTGTAATAGTTGCATATGAGTCCCTCAGTTGTCCTCAGTGTGAAAAGATGAATCTCAGAATCATACAGTGATTGTTGGAATGGGTTCAATACACAAAAATGCTGAAAAACCAAATAATTTGTGGGACCTGAAGGATTTTTCTGAAGAACAGTGGCCAGTTCAACTGTTCAGGACAAACAAGGGACTCAGGAACAATTAGCATTGGAAAACAACAACAACAACAACAACAACAAAAAACAGCTGTGGATCATTCAGATAACAAGACAAGAGATTTAGAAATCAAGTGCATGTAAATTTTTTAAAAAGGGTCATTTTGATAAATTAAACTATAATTTTCTCTTGTGGACCACATGTAAAAATCTTTTTATGTGAAATATCTTATTCAAGTCAGTACTAAATCAAAAATAACATGCATTTTGTATGATCCCTCTTATTTTGATAAAATAATTAACATTTTGCAGATTCTGCAAGGTGTATGTAAACTTTTGACTTCAATTGTATATACATATATTGGTGTATGTAATGGTATATCAACGACTGATTTTTTGAAGATTTTCTATCATAAAACTCACCTCTGCGGTCTTATCAGCTCAATTTCCAAAGCCTCTGTCACAGTTATGCTTTCCCTCTTCATTTGGCTTCCCTTCTGTCTGGTTGGTGAGTTTGCCGGACTGTTCTCCACACTCGGAAGCCCAAACATGGTTTCTAGGTGTCTTAGCGGAAGTGTCCTGTTAACTGGTGAGTAAATGTAGGCACCGCTCTGCTTTGTCAGGGGCCTTTTATTTCCAACATAGGAATGAACCAGCACTGGCACAGAATCAAATGCTTCCTTCTCCAGAATGTACTGCGCTCGAGTATGTGTGTCATAAGATCTGAGCAGAACCTTGTGGATGAGGAAATGAAGAGCTTTCTGGTTCCAGCAGCAGGTTAAGACATAGTCTCCAATGCTGGTGAGGGAGTCACGCACTAGAAAATCCCCATCCCGTTGCACAAGAGACTCAGACACCTGTAAAAAGCCATTATTAGGTCATACAATACATAATGTACATCATATTAATATGTATTTGGAGATGAGGAAACACTAGTCAAAACCAAGAACATTTAAATATGTAAGAAGGTTCTTTATTAGTATCTTTGGTTCTATGAACAATTTTTAAAGGGACAGTTCACCTAAAAATGAAAATTCTGTTATTAATTACTCATCCTCATATTGTTTCAAATCTGTAAGACCTTCATTAATCTTCAGAAACACAAATGAAGATATTTTGGATACTCTCGTGAACACGCATCAAAGATTGTTGTTGAAGTTGTTGAATAAAGTTGTTATTTTTGTTTTCTTTGTGCAAAAAAAGTATTTTCGTAGCTTTATAAAATTAAAGTTGAAACACTGATGTCACATGGACTATTTTATCAATGTCCTTACTACCTTTTTGGGCCGTGAACATGTCAGTTGCATTGCCGTCTATGCCGGGTCAGAAAGCTCTCGGATTTTATCAGAAATATCTTTATTTGTGTTCTGAAGATGAATAAAGGTCTTACAGGTTTGGAACAACATAGGGGTTTATTTTAGGGAACCAAAAATGGTTCTAAAATGGCACTGCTCAGAAAATATCCTTTTGGAACCTTTATTTCTCCATAAAGATATTTACAATCTCACCTCCCAGGGTATGCGACCATGGTACCAGCCATGACTTGATAAGTTACAGCTGCTCAATTTCAGCTCTTGTTCCAACTCCTGCTTTAATTTGTCTGACGGGGAATTCAGTTGGCATGTCTCTTTAGAAAACTAAAGAAAATAAAGTGATGAGATACCATAACAACAAAGAAATCATGAGAAACTTCCTATGGAACTAATGACTAACACCTTCATTGCGGCTCTCAGCTGTTAAGGTGACATCATTGTGTTTACTGTTCCTAACAGGCTAATATATCACTGCACTAATATATTATTACTTACAGCATTGTGTAGAGTCTCACAAGCACCAACTATCCCCCATTATCCAATATATTTATATGTTCATCTGGAGCAATAAAACTGATAAAAGTGCACTTAAATGATGGGAAAACGCCCTGCATGTTAAGTAACCATTGTGCAGAAAGACAAACGACAGTAATGGTGAAAATACTGTTTTTTTTTGTTCTAGAGGCTACAACAGAACTACCAGTGGTACAATGTGAAACATCTCTATGTAAATGTGAGTCCGTTTTCAGTTGCTCTAAAATAAACAGCAACATTTGGCACAGTTGGTTGCCTACAGTAACCCTGTTTGTCCTCAACCATTCTGAAGACATGGGCAGCAGTCCAAGACCTTTTGTGCCACCCATCCTAATTCAATTAGAGTTTAATGGCTAAGCTCTTGGAATCCTTTGTGACTAACAAAATAGCCTTCATAATGCGGCCATTTTTATCTTTAATAGTCAATGCTCATTATTTTTGCCAAACGTTAATGAGGTAATAAAATAAAAATTTTGTGTTTCATTTGTCCCAAACCTGTATGGGTTTCGTTCATATGCTGAATGCAAAAGTAGATCTTTTGTAGAATATTGATAACTAAACAGTTCAGTTCCCACTGACTTCTATTGTACGGACAAAAAAATACAATGGAAGTCATGGAAGGTATGAACAATCTACAAATTATCTTCTTTTGTGTTCCACAGGAAACAAAATCATACAAGTTTGGAATGTAAATGATGACATCATTTTCATTTTTGTGTAAACTATGACTAAAAGACAAGTTTCACCTTGACAATGTCACAATGTCACTCTGAAACTGAAGTTAATATATTACAAGTATCACACAGTAGCCTACCTTTACATAAACTCCACTGTTTTCCATGTGATCCGAATGCCTGTAAATGCAGAACAAATTACAAAATTAGACCAGTGTGGTAACCGATGTCAAAATGCGGTAATGCGCAATGATTCATGTGTTTGTTTCTGAGTGGAAACACTTATTCATAAGCAAAACTTTAAATAAGAGTATGAAGTGACAGGCAGGTGGCTTCAAGGCAGGAAACTGTCACAGGAAAACACATCCTGCTCTTTCCCATGACCGCTATATCCTCTGTGTATTAGGGGACGCATTGACACAGTTTAGTATATTAACTGCAGGACCACAGATACATCCGACAACACCCAGTTACAGCCTGCTGTGTCCATTCCCAAACAAAAAGCCTCCATGCCAGACAGCCTGAATATCTTAGCGATTACAACACCAGTTCCCTCTCACGGTTTCACAATCAGATATTTAACGTTCCGTACTAAGCAGAGCCTCCTGGACTGAAAAAACAGCAGTTAAAAACAAAAAGTTAAACACATTCCTCGACACACAGTCAGACAAATACCACAAGTCTCATTGTTTTCCAGTACAAATATAGAGGTATAAATATAGAACACACAATTTTTCTTACCTCTAACATCAATCTCACTTCTTTTTTTGTTTATTCTTGGTTACATTTGGTTTGCTACATTTGGTTTGATTTTTGGTTAGACTCAATGCCAAAAACAATTTTGTTTGCTTAAAACAGATTTATTTATTTTATTTTTTTTAAATACTGGAAAGTGTTTAACACAGTAATAAACACATAATAAATATAAAGTAATAAAAGTAATAAACACATAATAAAAGACACTTTAATACCTTTACATTGTAAATCACGTCACCTAAACAACCTTTTAACAACCATAAACGAACTTCCCACCAGAAAAGGATTCTCAGAAAGTAATTCTCCTCTACAAAACATTTCCCAGACACTTGTTTTCAGTACGAAATGCCTCCACAAATACGATCTACCCGATATAATAGGATGAGGATGAGCACGCTTTGTTTGTTTCGCTGCTTTCCTCAGTGAAATCATTTAGAAAATGACATGCAGCATATCAAAAAGCATGTGGTATAAACATAACAGAAGACACTTAAACACTTAATAATAATAATATGTAGCGACGTTAAGCTGACGTTTCCTAAACAACATTTTAACAATTATTAAATAACCTCCTACCAGAAAGGGATTCTCACCAAAGTCATTCTCATCTATAAAACACTTGTTGTTCCTCCACCAGTGCGACATGCGATATGACAGGATAAGGATGAGCACGTACTCTACGCACGTTGTTTCTCTGTGTTGTTCTCTGTGATCTGTTCTCGCTGTGTTGTCTAACGGAATCCCAATGGAACTGTAGGAATGTCAGACTCTGAAAGCTGAGCGCGAAAACAGATTTCCAAACGGCAGTTACATAATGAGCAGTCAGACTCCCCTCCCCGAACCTCTCTGCTCCTCTCAGACATCCATAAACAAGCACCATCTATCACTACAATCACAAAAGACTTACTGGCAATGTAAGTTTACCGTGACATGTGACTGCTTACTTGTTAGTTTAGAGAAAATGCAGCTTCTGCGATTAGTTTTATAATAAGATGACCTGAAAAGTTCAACATTCAAAGTAAATTTGTAATATCTCACCTCAGCGCTCAGTGTAGAACTCACTGCTATTGAATTTCACTTTCATTATGTTTTATAGTTGTTTAAATGACCTTAGCTGTCATAAACCACTACTAACCCATGGTCATGAGGCTTATCCCGCTGCATGATCCGCGGTGAATGACAGAGTCCATATCATTGTCACGTTCTTTGACACGCAGCGCGTCTATTATTCTTTGCTACAATGTTGCAGTGTCTTCTGATGACGTTTTTTTCTGTATGTTTCTCACCCCTCCCCCTACAACTTGGCAATTCCATCATACTCACAAAATGCCTGTTATTGTACGCCAAAAGCGTTTGTTTAGACAGTTCAGCAATACCAGCTGAAGACCCGCAGATGCCTATGGTCTCATTCAGATCATTGTATTATTCCCTGTGCCAGTCCCTGAGTGGGCCAGCTTGCAGATAAAGCACAGAAAGCTTTTATTAAACTTAAATATACATTTAGAATTTTTAAAAAGGCAAAATGAACGAAACATATAAGGCTAACACTGTTATAAATCATTAACTATATAAAAAAATGTCAATCCACACCTGTCCACTCTCATGAAACTCATACAGAGTTTTGGTTGAGAATACACTAATTTAATATATGGATTATTTATAGCTTTGTAAATAAAAAGGGGAGTTTCTGAAGGACAACTTAGGAAATTGCAACAGATATGTGATCAGTATATAGTGTAATGAAAATTCTCAGAAATATGTGAGGATGTGAACAACGAGAATGAGTCTTTTTCAACAGTCATGCACTTTTGAAACTACGCCCATGTGATCCTCAGGTCAAACTGGACCCACATTAAAGGGATAGTTCACCTAAAAAAGAAAATTCTGTCATTAATTACTCACCCTCATGTCGTTCCAAACCCGTAAGACCTTCGTTCGTATTCAGAACACAAATTAAGATATTTTTTGATGAAATCCAAGAACTTTCGGACCCTCCATAGACAGCAACGTAACTGAAATGCTCCCAGGCCCAGAAACATAGTAAGGACATTGGACATCGGTTGGTGCAACTGTAATTTTATGAAGCTACGAGAATACTTACAAGAAAACAAAAATAATGACAAAAATGTGCTTGGTGCTGCACCTTGTTTACGTGCAAAGAATGCACGTGCATACATCGTGGTACTCTCGGTAATGGTGGAAGATGATTACTTGATTGATTACGTCCTAACTAGCGTTGCTATCTATGCAGGGTCAGAAAGCTTTTTCATCATCAGTTTTCATCAAAAATATCTCAACTTGTGTTCCAAAGGTGAACAAAGGTCTTACAGATTTGGAACAGCATGACGGTGAGTAATTAATGACAGAATTTTCATTTGCGGGTGAACTATCCCTTTAAAATCATTAAAAATCATTAAACAGGGTAAACAGGCTGAACTTTAAACAGACTTTTAATTATAAAAAGTCTTGCATTTATAATATTCCACATATTTTATAACAACCTGTGCTAACTGAAGTGTGAATCGTTTTACAATGGTTAGAGTTTAATAGAGTTACAAAATAGTTTATGCACATGCTTTGCACATTCGTCAAAACAAATCCAGTCTTCCACAATATTTCAAACTTTTGGTTTCAGTATAACAGTGTTTAGGAAAGTGCTGTAGTGATATATTTGTTGCTATGTTTAAAAAAGACAACATCCAATGGGCCTTTTACCTCAGGTGACCTTAAGCCCCATTGTGATCTATCATAGAGAACAGTATAGTCTATGCAGGAGTGGGTAAATGTTAGTAAATGTAAATATTCTAAGTTTAATTTTGATTAATACAAAAAAACAGACTAATTCATAAATCTTTACATACAGTCTGACAAGTACAAGCCAAGTAAAAAGTTAAAAAGCACAGTCTCTTTCTCTCTCTCCATATATCATTTTATCATTTAGGTTGAGTTTGTTTACCTTCTTTAACATGAAGTAACACTTCTGAAGCGTTTATTAATCTTATATCAAATATTAGAAAACTCTGTCAAATTAGCAAACGACGGCATACAACTCAGCTTTCAATCAAAAATGAAGTGAAAAGTTTGGCCCAAACATCTTTGTATAATTTTTTCAACAATTTTAGGTTTTAAAAGTCTGTGAAAAGCACAATGTGTTCTCCCGCACGTCTCTGCGCAGCTCATGACTCACAACTAAACCTCACGTCCATGGCAACAAGAAACAATTGCATTTGCAAGTTTGTACCTTTCAGACTGTTTCGTTTAAAGCACGTAAAAGTCCAATGCCTCCCAAAAAGAATGGAAAAGGGACCGGAGATAAATCGCCTAAAAAGGAAAGTATGAATCCTGAGCAGAAAAATGAAGAAGAACTGACGGAAAATGACAAAAACTTTTACCGGGCTCAAATACGCGATTTGGAGGAGCGACTGGAAAGGTCAGAGAGTATATGCAAGTTATCACGACCCTGTTTTACATGGCTGTTTGTTGTTACATAACAGCAAAGTTAAAGTAAGACTAAATACTATTTAAATACTATTTATCTGCTAAAAAAACGCAACACAAAAAACAAAACGCGTTTGTATGTTAATGTAGTAACTTCAATCCAAAGCAATGTTGACGTGCGCACCAAACACTCACCTCATGATAATGTTGAGTTGCCAAGATGATTGAAGTATCAGTATCTTTAGATTTAAGTATAGCCACAAGATTATATTCACATCATATCGCAGCAGAATTCACTCATTTACTGTGTGTTTAGGTCATTCGTGTAGCTCATGTCTGTGCCCTTGAGGAAACTGAAATGAAATAGACTTTGGATTATTATCTTTTAATAATTAACCAGGCAACATACTTCAACAAATATGTCATACCCTCTGCAGGAAGCATACAAGTTATTAATAACTGTGACCTTGTCTTGTGTATTGCAGATACCAGCAAAAATGTGATGAATTGGAGGTTCAAGAAAAGGACTTACACTCAAAGATCAATAATGTGGAGAAAGAGAAGAAAGACATAGTCCTCTACCTGAAACGCACACTGGCTCAAAAAGAAGATGAGCTGATTGATCTGGCTGAGACGTTATCAAGAAACCAGCAAGCTCAAGAGGCTGAGAGGGAGTCCTTTGAGTTACAACTGAGCCTGCTTAGACACGAACTTCAGGAAAATAAGGAAAAATTCACATCGGAGAACATGGCGCTTGGTATACAAGCTTTTGAGCAGTTACATATTCACTTAGAATACAAACATTTAAAATGTCACATTGATTTTTAAGGTCTTAGCTGTACTGCTATGTCAGTGTGAGGCATTAAATTATATTAAATCATATAAGTGCCTGGTATTAATAAATGCATCTTTCAATCCATCATTAATTAAAATGTGTTAACCTTTTTGCGTTTAGCTGGTAAGCTGGCATCTTTGGAAGAGTTTTCTATGCAGAGAGAGAATCTCATGGCTGAACGCAGGTCTTTGGAAGAGCAGCTTCAAAAGCAAAAAGAAGAACATCAAGCACAAATCTATAATCTGGAGAAAAAAGCTGTACTGGACAATGACAGGTGAGCATTTTCATACTCATTGTTCAGAGATCAAGGTCATGGGAGGTGCCTTCTTAGATGAATATGCCTGGATCAAGACTGGTTTCCATTCATCTTCTGTTTTCAGTGAATGATTGCAATATAAGGCCTTACAAAGAGGCATTTGTTCAATGCACAAGTGGATCTGTTGCTTGGTATGTATGTATAGTACCGCATTCAAAAAACACTAAGGTTCTTTTAAATCCTTGGGCTCGCTTTGTTGTTGAGATTTTTTAGCCTCTCAGCTTTCAGACAGGAACACACACATTATATGAATAAAAGAATCAACTGTGTTAAAAACTGATACAACTCTTGATTTTAATAGGGTCATTCCAGGTCAACTCAACAAGGACCCCAGCTCAAATTTAGCTAACATTTCTTCTGAAGAAGACAGACATGTATAGTGATAAAAGCCAAAATATTAAATGTCATGGACGAATATTTATTGAGTTATCCACTTTTTTGTAGAGGGAGGTCAAAATGGTCAAATTTTCACCTAGAATTCAGAGTCAAGTTACAGGGGGGTAAAATGACTTCAGAAAGATGGCAGCATCATTATCTTATTTTTACACAGAGATTGGTAGTTCTGTTAGTAAAATCTGTTGACTTTAGCTATCTTTGTTGCATTATGTGCCAATGGTGACCATTCAAAAATAGGGAGCCAGCACTTTTCAAGTTTTTTTCTAAGGTTTGCATGCCTGTAACTCATGCAGTATTAAAGATATTTTAATGCCCTTTTAGATATTGGGTCTTAACAAACTTTCCTTTGGCATATTTATTTAAATCGCCTAAAAATTAAAAAATTCTGTACCAGAGATATTGAAATTTCAATATGGCTCCAGGAGTCAATTGTTAAAATGTACACATTTTCAGTGGTCAAACCCCAATGTGGGTCAGTTTGAAAAAATATGATTGAAAATATTTCTTTTAAAGAGGAATGTCTGTAACTTCTGTCAAGACAACTGCATTGAACATAAGTGCCATAAATATTCTTTTTCCAATGTTTTTGTGCCTATAACTCAAGAAATATTAAAGATATTGCAATATGATTTTAGATTCCAGTTGTTAATACACTTTTCTTTTGTAATCTTAATTTTCAAGGCCCTACATCAGGGATAGGCAAAGTCGGTCCTGGAGTGCCGATGACCTGCAGAGTTTAGCTCCAACTCTAATCAAGCACACCTGAACAAGCTAATCAATGTCTTCAGAATTACTAGAGCTACCGGCAGGTGAGTTTTTTTTCAGGGTTGGAACTAAACTCTGCAGGACATCGGCACTCTAGGACCGACGTTGCCTATCCCTCCCCTGCATCATTCAGTCCTAGAGATACAGGGATTTCAATAAGGCTCCATATGAAGGGTTCAGATGCAGAAGCCGTATTCTTTAAAACGGATTTCTTTAAAATTAGCATTTCTTTCTGCCTACTTTGTATAGGTTTCTAAGTAAGTACTGGTACTTCGCATTGGACTGAGGCTGGAATTTAGCGAGTTTGAAGTAAAAGTATTTGATGGATGTATAATATGTGTCAAGAGCATTCACTCAGTATCATTATCTCATTTTTGACCGAGATGGCTTTTTGCTGGTTTTGCATCTGAACTCTTCATATACAGATTGTTGAATTTTCAGTGGTCGAAAACCAAATGTTGGTCACTTTGTATATAGCTGATACTTATTTTATTTAAAAAACAATGTCTGAAGAAGAAATAATGTTGAAATTAGAATTGTATCTTGTTTCCTTCTATCAAAACAATTGTATAGAACATACTAAAAAATAGCAAAATAAAAGTTTTGACACAGAATGACCCATTAGTAAATGTTAAAATTAACATGAACTAAGATTAATAAATGCTTTAGAAGTATTTATCATAGTTAGTTTCTACTAACAAATGTTAATAAATGGAACCATATTGTGAAGTGTTATTAATTATTTTAAACATTTATATTTAAAAATATTTTTCTCACCTTCAGCTGCTCCCGTTAGGGGTCGCCACATGGAATTATCTGTCATAATTGGCAAAGGTTTTATGCCGGATTCCCTTGCTGTTAACTTTAAATGTATGCCCTCCAAAAGGGAAACGCCCTAGAAAAGTGGGGGTCTGGACAATATTGGCATGAATCCTTTTTAATTTGTGATAATTTTGCACTGATAAGGGCAATCAATTGTTGAAGCTATTAAAGTGTGCTGACCCAAAAATCTTTTAAAACCTGGGCCAAGTGTAAACCAGTAACCAGGCATCACAGCTGGCAAAGGGTCTTGTCTGACTTTGACATGTATATATTGCCATTATTATGTAATCAAAAAAAAAATGATTATTGCTGGTCTTCAATGATAATGTATTTAATGTATTTGCACCAAAAAATGATAAGGATTTATGCTGATATCATCCAAAACCACACTTTGCCAGGGGTGTTTCCAAACTTTTGGAGGGCAGTGTATATTTTAAAGGGATAGTTCACCCAAAAATGAAAATTCTGTTATTGCTTACTCAGTCTCATGTCGTTCCAAACCCATAACCTTTGTTCATCTTAGGAACACAAATTAAGATATTTTGATGAAATCCAAGAGCTTTCTGACCCTGCATAGACAGTGACAGAACTACCACATTCAAGGCCCAGAAAGGTAGTAGTTAAAATAGTCCATGTGACATGTGGTTCAACCTTAATTTTATAAAGAATACATTTTCTACAATCAGAACGTCCGCTCCCGTGTCATCATTACCACATGCACGCATGGTGCTCTCGTGAACGTGGGTTGAAGACTGACAGGAAAGAGAAGAAATTGTTGAATAAAGTCATTATTTTTGTTTTCATTATGCACAAAAAGTATACTCGTAGTTTCATAGAATTACCATTTAACCACTGATGTCACATGGACTATTTTATCAAAGTCCTTACTACCTTTCTGGATCTTGAACGTGTCAGTTGCATTGCTGTCTATGCAGTGTCGATAAGTCATCAGATTTCATAAAAAATATCTTAATTTGTGTTCTGAAGATGAATGAAGGTCTTACAGGTTTGGAACAACATGAGGGTGAGTAATTAATGACAGGATGTTTGGGTGAACTATCCCTTTAAATATAAAGTTGGCAAAAAAAACATAAATGTGTTTAAAATACTACATTTTAAATTGACTTTTTTTGGCTGCTGCAGGCTAAAAAAAGAAATGCTGCAACATGTTGCTGCTGTAGCAGCTGAATTTCGGCGAGTTTCAGACCAGAAAATGCCCGAGACGACAAAGAGGGCCATGCAAGAAAACCTCTCTGTGACAGCTCAACTTCAGCAGCTCTCAGACAAGACCAAGGAGCTGCTGAGAGAGAATGATGATCTACGAGCAAGAGAAAAACAATTCAAAATAGAGAACGCCATTACTGAACCGCTGCTACATGAGATAACCAAGAAGAATATTGCTAATCAAAAGGTTGCCAGTTTATACATCTATACTTTCATGCATCTTTTTTGCTGTTTGGAAACAAAAGCAAAAACTAAATATAAATTTCTCTTAAGGTGGTCTATCAGTTGACAGAAAAGTGCAAGCAAATGCAGTCTGAAGTGGAGAAATGTACCAAACTTAAAGTGGAGCACCAAGAGCTGCTAGACAGCCATTCTGCAATATGCACAGAGCTTGATGCTCTCAGGTTGGACTCCTAAAGTCATTTATGAGATAATAATTTATTTTAAATACTTTTTTCAGTGTGTTTTAATAGTATTACAACCACTGTACTTACAGAAAGAAACATGCAACAGTTATAGAAGTGCTAAACCAAACAAAAGCTGAAGTTATGAGACAGAGGGAAGAGCTTGAAGAGGAAAATACGCTGAGAAAAGAGCTAAAAAGAGTTCTTGAGGAAGCAGCCGTAGCTTTAAAGGAGGCCCTTAGGGTAAGAGTGAACATAAACAGATCAATTATCATTTGGTGCTACAGCCAAGTAAATAAACAGCAGTCTTACTCTGGTTTGGTTACAGGAGGTCCCTAAAGAGGAAGACTCAGAACTGAAGATTACTGTCAGACGAAATCAGATGATGCAGAAGCTGCTGGCTGTGCTGGACAGTGCTGCAGCTTTAGGAAACGGTCCAGCTCTTACAGAGTTTGTGCCAGAGGTGACTTGCAGTCATGATCTTAAAAAACCCTCTGACATAAAAAGGTACAAATTCATTCATTTCAATTCAGTAACATGGATTAAAATGGGCATGCAACATATTGCAGCTCTAATACTAACCATATCATAATTTTGGCAATGTTATTTGAGTACTTTCATGCTTGCTTTCAACTCCAGACCAAGTGAACTCCTGCAGAAATCCACTTCACGTCTTTCTCATTTCAAAACTGGAGACCTTGGGTTGGTCCCTCGCAAAACACACACTACATCAAAGTTAGGAAATCTGTCTAGGAGTGCTTATACATATGTACATAAGTAAGTATATGGGTAATGGCACATCAACAGCACACACAGCATGTGATCATGAATACAAAAAACATGAAATATTGTTAATAGTGCAGCAGATAACTTTTGATGAACCAATTTGACTGTTTTCTTGTCTTTTAGGAAACAATCAAATAATAAATGACTGGTCATACTTGTGGGAGTTTTTTTTTTTTTTTTAAAATAATGTATTGTTAATTTTAAATCATTCCAAATTTCATTGTTGTTTTCATATCTTGTCACTAGGTGGTAGTGTTGTATCATGATGAATAAATAAGTAACGCTGGCCTGAAATTGGAATAAAGTGTCTTTTTTATAAAGAAAAGTGATGTGTACTAATCTTCCTTTATGTAAAAAAGTTTATTCAAGTGTGCTATTAGTATACTTATTTTAAACTAAAAATAGGAAAGTATACTGTCAGTCTATATTTTAAGTACTTTTTAGAAATGTGCTTTATGTACTTATCAGAAATATACTTAAAATGACATTTAAGTATACTTGACTTATACTTAGAGAGAGTCTGAAGATATTTAAGCTATACTTGTGCTTTGAGAATCCATGTTTTCATTGTTATACGGTAGGGGGCCCTATTACATGTCTTCTGTACAGAATTTCCAAAACACAAGTGCAGAAAAAAAACCCCCCGAAACAACAGATGCTCCCACATGTAATCTAACACGAAGCATAAAACAGCACCAAAACCGTGTAACCTTATCGAATAAAAGGTCGACCCATGAAGAGGTAATAATGACTGCCAAGCTTTGGGGTGTTGATCGACTACATCTACATTTTGATTATCATTCTGAATCCAATTCAGTCTTTTTTCAGCTTTTTGTTCAAAATGTTGTTTCTTTCTTTTTTATGAAACTTACCCATATTCAAGTGTTTATAAAAAAGAATGCATGAAGCTAGAATAAAATGTTTTTGTTTACAAGCAGATACACTGTTTTTTTCTTTTGTTTTGTATGTTCAGATATTCCTATAACAAAACATATGCAAATTAATACCTAAATAGGGACATAGTAGTACACTTAAAGTATGATGTAAAGTTCACGTAAAGAAAACTTCTGAGTATACTTGCAGTATAAAACTACTAGTATTTAATTAGTAAACTATCAGTATACCCATAAGTTCACTTTTAGTATAGTTGCAGTACAAACTAAAAGCATAGATGTAAACTAGTTGTGTACTCAGTTTACTACTGTTATACTTAAAGTATACTTAAAAGTATACTTTTATATACTAGAAAGTGGGCCAATTTAGTCCCAAGGAGTGTTGAATTGGTACACTTACAAGTATACTTCTAGTACACTGATATTTGTATACTTATCACATAAAGTATGCTTAAAAATATACTTGAACTTTACTTAAGTATACTTAATAAAATAAACTTGAAGTATACTTCTTTTTGGTAAGGGTTTACTATTCTGGCTCATTAAGTGTTGTCTATAGTTATTGAATATCAAACGCTAAAATGTTTCATTTTAGAAGAAGCAGATGAGATTGTGCTTTTATACTAGCTACTAATGCAGCTTTGGAAAATATTTAAAAAATTTGCTGGTTAGTACAGTCCCATCACCCCATGCCGGTAGATGTCGTAAATACACCAGACTGGTTCTGAAAGCAGAGGGAGTCCCGAGCGAGCCGAACACGTTCTGGAATGAGAAAGAGAAAACACCTTTCTGGAAGGTCTGTGATACTGGTTCATGAGATTGCACATATTCTAGGCATCTTTCCAAGTGATGATTGAATGAAAGCAGCAGTATTTTAGCATTTACTATTCAATAATAGCATACAGTTTCATACTAGATGTCTATAAAGAAGACTAAATCATGATATGATATTTACATCGAAAGAAACGACGACAGAGCTGAACATTTCTGTCTGTATCGGAGTTCTTTTAAACCAGTGCGTTCAAAATGAGATAAACTAGTTACTAGTGTCTGCTATTAAATGGCGTAGCTGTTATCTTTGTAGCACAAACAGAAAATGCGTGGTTTAGTTTCAAACAAGAGGAGTGAAATGTTACAAATTTACCCCATAGTCTGGGTTAGTTGTAACATACCCTGGGGTGAGATGTAACATTATGCAACCAACAAGGATTAAAAAAGTATTTTGAAAGCTTTTTATTCAATACTCTTCAACATAATTGATGTGTGTTTGTGTGTTACATTACCATCATGATAATTAAACTGAATAATGAGCATTTTTAAGGTTAAGTGTTGAAGCATATTTGTTAATGTCAGACATAGCAATTGGCCATAATAAAATTGAACTTGAACACTTGAACATTTAGAGACACTCCTCGGTTTGTTTTTCTCTTCAAGACCTATATAGGCATACTGAAATTCAAAGAAACATATTAAAAAAAACTTAAAGAAAAAGTTGTAACAGGTTTCAGTGATGTTACAACTAACCCAGTCTTGTAGCCATGAACTAGCTCACCTTACAGCTACCAGCCAAAACATTAACAAGTAACAAGTTGCATGAAAAATATCTACACAGACACACAATAATCATTTAACTTGAGTTTAACTACAAAGCAGGGACTGCCATCATAAAAATAAATTAGTTTTTCTCCCCAAAATCTGCTGTGGCTCTACTTCCTCACATGTGGAAAAAGGACTAAAATGAGAATTTGTGAAATGAATTAGGTGATTTGTAACTTGTTCCTTATTTGACAAATTGAAAGTGTTACAACTGACCCGTGTTACTACTATCCCCAGTCTCCCCTGCATAAAAAAGTCACTTTTTTATAGAATCTATGGTCATGACCGAACGTTACTTGTTCATATACGTCTCTCGCAGTTCAGATTTTTCCTTCAAATATCCTGTGTTAGTAACTGTGTTTGACACTAAGTTACCTATAAGAGACAATCAGCACAATAAACAGACATGTGTTTATCACTGAACTTATTCATGTGAAGAGTAAATTTTCGCAAAGATCTGATCATGACAGAAAAGAGCAATAAATACATATTATTTAAAGGGCACCTATTATGTCCCTTTTTACAAAAATAGTAATATTGGTCTTTGGTGTCCCCAGAATGTGTCTGAGACGTTTCAGCTCAAAATACCACACGGATAAGTTATTATAACATGTGGAATATGTAATTTTTGGGGCATGTCTAAAAAAAGTGCTGTTTTGGTGTGTATCACTTTAAATGCAAATGGACTACATTTTCGCTCCACCAGTAGTTGCACTGGGGGCATTTCCCAAAAGCATCGTTAGGTAACTATGGTCATAAGTTCCCTTGAACTCTATTGGTAAGGACGGAACTTGCGAACTTGCACCCCTGATCAAGTACTTAGATAACGTACACACACAAATACGGTTAAAGCACGGGTATATTTGTAGCAATAGCCAACAATACATTGTCACAAGTCAAAATTACGGATTTTTCTTTTATGCCAAAATCATTAGGGTATTAAGTAAAGATCATGTTCCATAAAGGGATTTAGTACATTTCTTTTTCCTATCGTAAATATATCAAAATGTAATTTTTGATTAATAATATGCATTGCTAAGAATTTTATTTGGATAACTTTAAAGTCGATGTTCTTAATATTTAGATTTTTTGCACCCTCAGATTACACATTTTTAAATAGTTTTATCTTGGCCTAATACACCAGCTTTCAAATGATGTGTACATCTCAGTTTCAAAAAACTGACCCTTATGACTGGTTTTGTGGTCCAGGGTCACATATTGCTTTGAGAATCAAAACCACATCTCTAATGAGACTGGTTTAGTTTAATGGGGATTAAAAAAATAAGGAGTGGGTAGATTTTTATCATTGTAGTGTGGTTGTGTTCACACACTGCTAACACACATTTATGTCCATTTTGCATAATAGGTGGTTCAGAGGTCTGTTATTATTAATGTTTGTGTATTTTCATTGTTCTTTTGTTGTGTACTATTATATTTTAACTTTCAATGCAAGTTCATTTTGAATACATTTAGTTAAAATTTAACCTGAAGAAATCCCTGTGTTGTTTTTTGACCTGTTTCAACACACCCGTGATCAGAAACTCTGCCCTCTTACAACACTCACCAGGAAGAGACTGATGTGTTATTTTTCCTTTCTGTCATACTGACACTCTTCTTTACCAAAAAAACAAGGATTAATTAGTAATCAGTGGAGAACAAAGAGAAACACTTTCAAAAGGGATTTTTGTGAAGTTTGTTTCTGAACTGACAGAAGATCTTTGTGATTGTCGTGATTGCTCATTTTTTAACAGTCGTTCAGAAAGTGAATGTAAAGTTCATACTGCTGGAGCTCAAACAGTGAAAATGGCTTCACAATCTGAGGATGATTATATTTGTCCCGTATGTCATGAAATCTTCAATAATCCTGTTTTTTTGTCATGTAGTCACAGTGTCTGTAAAGAGTGTCTTCAACAGTTCTGGAGAACTAAGAAAACTCAGGAGTGTCCTGTCTGCAGAAGAAGATCCTCAAAACATAATCCTCCAGTTAATCTTGCATTAAAGAACTTGTGTGATTCGTTCTTGAAGGAGAGAAATGAAAGGTGTTCATCAGGATCCGAGGAGCTCTGCAGTTTACACAGTGAGAAACTCAAACTGTTCTGTCTGGAGGACAAACAGGCAGTGTGTTTAGTGTGCAGAGATTCACATCAACATGACAATCATAAATTTAGACCCATCAGTGAAGTGGTTATATCGTATAAGGTAAGACAAATGACTTTTTCAATTTCATGTTGTTGAAAAAGTCCTTCTTAAGTGCTGATTTGATTGAACAGGCCTGCAGTAATTAGGCTGAACCCCATATTTCATAGATTTGGGGAATTAGTAATTATGAGGGCAACACAGGCACAGTTGATATTAAATAACGTTTTTGCTTCTTTAAAAAACCTGTCCTTTACAAATTGTCGTTTATAAATTGCACTATGTATTTAGTCAGGTTGCTTTTGTTTTATGGCAGGTTTTAATTTCTGAATCAGTTTAGAATGAGATGTACACAAAAACAGCAAATTTTGCACTGCATCATATGGTCATATAACTGTTTTCTTGTTTTCTCTTCACTGTAATCTGGTGTTTTATGTATTTTTATTTTGTTCAATTCTAGGAGGAGCTCAAAACAGCACTGAAATCATTACAAGAGAAACTGAAATGCAATAAAAACATCAAAGGAGAGTTTGAGAAAACTCAGGGTGACATCAAGGTGAGGAAATGGGATCGAGTGATTTTTATTGCAGCTGTAGGATCAACATATACAGTTATGATCTGATATGTTTAATATAATTAATTCCAGTTGATCATTCTTCTGGATCCGTTATATGTCAGTATCCGAGCTTATCGCTGATATTAATGATGTGACTGTGTCAATTCATGTGTTAATTGAAGTGAATGTGATTTGATTTCAGTCTCAAGCTGAGCACACAGAGCGTCAGATTAAACAGCAGTTTGAGAAGCTTCATCAGTTTCTCAGAGATGAAGAAGAAGCTACAATCACTGCACTGAGGAAGGAAGAGGAGCAGAAGACGCAAATGGTGAAGGATAAGCTGGAGGATATGAACAGACACATCTCTGCTCTTTCATGCACAATCAAAGACATGGAGAAGACGATGAAAGCCAATGACGTCTGCTTTCTAAAGGTCTGAGTCCAGACTGTTGATTGATTGATAGATTGATTGATTCATGATTGATTGAGTTCTTGATGATAAGTGGTGTGTTTGTTCTGCAGGAGTTTCCTGTCTCAATGAAAAGGTGAGTGATCTGCTGGTGTCTCTCTGCTTCTGATCCAAAGCCACTGCATTTCTGACTCCTGAATGTTCTTCCAGGGTCCAGATCTCACAGCCGGATCCACAGATGCCTTCTGAAGCTTTGATTCATGTGGCATGTTACTTGGACAACCTGCCGTTCAGAGTCTGGAAGAAGATGGAGGACATTGTCCCAGACAGTGAGTCTGCAGAAGATCTGAGATCACACACAAACACAATGTCATCTAACAGGAGAGGGGCACAATAAACATAAAATTTCTTATGAGCAATTTTTAAAGGGGACACAGATATTACAGCCAAAATTGCACTTGTAAGGATAGGTATGTGTACACAGCATGCATATGGTGACCATGTTTAAATATGAGTTAGGTTCATAGATTCACCACAGAGTCATATTATAATTATTAAATTATTTTGTCCCTGCTGAAAAAACAGCTAAAACCAGCCAACCAGCCTAGGTCATCCAGCCTGGTCTTAGCTGGTCATTAGGCTGGATTTAGAGGGGGCTTTCTTTAGCTGGTCAGGATGGGAGACAAGCTAGAATGACCAGCTAAAACCAGCCTGACCAGCCTAGCCAGGCTGGGAGACCAGCTAAAGCCAGTTACTTAGCTTAGGCTGGTTTTAGCTGGGGGGTTTTTTTCAGCAGGGGTGTCCTCCACATAGTATTTTAGGTTCCCCTTCAGGAACTCGAGCTGCGTCTACAAACGCTTGGGGAACGCCTTCAGCATAAGCACGCTCTGAATCACGTGTAATCAATCCAATAGAGAAGCGAGACGTCATGGGCGGGTGACGTCACGGACCAGGAAGCTATAAAGCACGTGTGCCGGAACCGGCATTCAGCTTCTTTCATTCAGTGAAGTGCTCTGTGTGTGTCCTGTCGTGTCTGTTTTTTGGTGGTAGTTCGCACAACTTTTATTTGAGACACAATGTCTGATAGTAAGAAAGCGAGTGAGAAAAAGCATTATAAAAGCAAGCCACGTTACAAGCAGTGTGTTCCTCCCTGCTCACGTTACATCCCGAGCGGGGATACACACAGCATGTGCGTGGTTTGCTTGGGAGCGGATCACGCAGAGTCGGCTCTCGAGGGGGCCGACTGCCCGCATTGCGAGCGGCTTCCCCTGCGTGCTCTCCACTCCCGGAAGGCTCTCTTTACGGAGGGAGCCTTCACTAGCGTTCCCCGCAGGTCTGGCCCCACTCGTGGGGTTCGCAGTTGGATCTGCTGGAGGGAATGGAGACGGGTGATCCCCTATCCCCTTCCTCACCCGGTGGATCCAGGGCCCGTTCTCAGGGTTCGGAAGCCCGCTCTGCGGTTTCTTCCCCCCCGAGAACGGCCTCAACGCTCCGTATTTCTTCCTCTGAGGAGGTTGATTTAGAGAGTGTTGAGGACGCCCCACACTTGCCACAGTATGAGGAGCTGTTGGAGGTGGTGACTCGTGCGGTAGCCAAGCTTAACATCGATTGGCCCGCCGAGAAACAAGCCGAACCGCAGCGGAGCAAATTAGACGAATGCTTTCTGCGTAATAGGCCACCTTCTTCGCACCGGAGCTTGCCGTTCTTCCCCGATCTCCACACCGAGGTGTCGAGATCGTGGGCTAGACCATTCTCGGCCCGTCTCTTTGTCCCTGCCTCCGATTATTATGGCAATGTGGTGGGGACAACAGAGCGCGGTTACAGAGCGATCCCTCGGGTAGAACAGACACTTGCCAGCTATCTGTCTCCCGAAGTGGCATCATCTCTGAAAGCTCCGGCCTTACCCACTTAGCCTCTGCGTACTACATCATCTTTAGTGGGTAAGGGGTACTCGGCAGCAGGTCAGGCCGGTGCTTGTCTGCACACTATGGCTGTGTTGCAGGCATACCAGGCTGACCTACTAAAATAGCTAGATGAGAGCGACGAGATTAGCAAAGATAACATCGCTGAGTTGAGGAGAGATGCTGATTTGTCTCTCCGCGCCACCAAAGAGACCGCTCGCGCCATTGGTCGGTCTATGGCAGCTATGGTGGCAGTGAAGAGACATCTTTGGTTGACCCTGTCAGATATGAAGGAGAAAGACAGGGTCTTCCTCCTTGACGCCCCGCTTGCGCCTTCTGGCCTGTTCGGCGACGCCGTCAATTCCGTGGTCGACAGGTACCAGGAGGCTCGTAAACAAGCGGCGGCGTTTCAGCGGTTTCTCCCTCGTCGCGTCCTAGCTCTTGGGGCTGCTGGGCGGGAGCAGCCCCAGCCGAGTACTAGCTCCTCATACAGGGCAGTACAGAAGCAGAGCGTCGCCTCTCGGGCTCCTCCGCAGCGGGACCGAGAGCAGCGGCGCTCGAAGTCGGGGGCTTCTAAGCCGAGGCCCGACCTGAGGGTTGTGCTCCAGGCAAAGAAGTCCTCGACGAAGCGGTCCTGACAATTATGCAGGACCGCTGAGGGCAGCCCCTGCTGGGGAGGGGCGGGGTGTACCGCAGTCCACGGTGCCCGTCTCTCCTCAGTGCCCTCAGGAGACCATTATGCGCACCCTGCCAGTGTTCCAGGACGCAGTGGTCTCCGGCGAGCCTACACCTCAGTTTCTTCCGCCCGGCAACGTAGTGGGGCTGGGGTGCTCGCCACCCCTGCGGGGGTCTCTAAAACAGTTAGTTCGGTTAGTTCCTGGCGGTGTGCCGTTACAGGACACTGAGCTAGCAGTTCACTCAAATCCAGAGGCCGGTCTCAAGAGATTGGTTCCCCTAGTAGATTATTTGGCAGCGTGGAAGCTACTGCCAAATGTATCTGCATGGGTCCTGCGCACTGTAGAGTGAGGTTACCGCATTCAATTCGGCGCCCCGCCGCCACCATTCAACGGGGTCTTTCCCACTGTGGTGAGCCCCGAGCAGGGTCTGGTAATGGAACAAGAAGTAGAAACTTTGCTGAGGAAGGAGGCCATCGAGGTGGTCTCTCCTCAAGACAGAGAGACTGGGTTCTACAGCCGGTATTTCATTGTTCCGAAGAAGGTTGGGGGTCTGCGTCCCATTTTAGATCTAAGACAACTGAATCGCTCAGTTATGAGATTGAAGTTCAAGATGTTGACTATCAGTCAAGTAGTGTCACAAATCAGGTCTGAGGACTGGTTTGTGACGATAGATCTGAAAGACGCTTACTTTCATGTCTCCATCCTTCCTCAACACAGGAAGTTCCTGAGGTTTGCTTTCAGGGGCGAAGCATACCAATATCGGGTTCTTCCGTTCGGCCTAGCACTCTCCCCCCGCACTTTCACAAAGTGTGTGGATGCTGCTCTGGCTCCGCTGCGACTCCGGGGCATCCGCATACTCAATTACATCGACGATTGGTTGATTCTAGCTTAATCAGAGCAAATGGTGGTTCAACATCGAGATGTTGTTCTGGATCACATGAAAGAGCTGGGGTTGAGACTAAACGGCAAAAAGAGTGTGCTATCTCCATCACAGAGAACCACTTATCTAGGCGTGGGGTGGGATTTGACCACGATGCAGGCACGTTTGTCACCTGCTCGGATCGAGTCGATCCTCACTGCAGTCACGAGAGTGAAAGAAGGCCGGTCATTCACTGTAAAGCAGTTCCAGCGACTGCTGGGTCTGATGGCAGCTGCGTCCAACGTGATACCTTTTGGCCTGCTGTACTTGAGACCCCTACAGTGGTGGCTCAGGACCAAGGGGTTCTCCCCGAGGGGAAACCCGTTCCGCACGATCAAGGTCATGCGGCGAGGCCTCTGTGCCTTAGAAATGTCGAAGAAGCCTTGGTTCCTGTCTCAGGGCCCTTGTCGCCGTGTAATGCTAGCGACGGATGCGTCTCTCACCGGATGGGGTGCGGTCATGAATGGCCACCCCGCCCGTGGTCTGTGGAGCAGTCGCCATCTCACTTGGCACATCAACTGCCTGGAGATGCTGGCCGTGTTTCGAGCATTGAAACACTTCCTCCCGGACCTAATAGGCCGCCATGTGTTGGTCCGCACCGACAACACAGCGGTGGTCTATTACATCAACCACCAGGGAGGTCTGCGTTCGCGCCCCTTATACAAGCTGGCGCACCAGATCCTTGTGTGGTCCCAGGACAAACTCCTCTCACTGAGAGCAGTTCACGTTCCTGGCAACCTCAACATGGGAGCAGACATCCTGTCGAGGCAGGGGCAGAGGGCCGGGGAATGGATGCTTCACCCCGAGGTGGTGAAGCAGATTTGGAGAGTTTTGGGCCAGGCTCAGGTGGACCTCTTCGCTACTCAGGAGAATGCGCAATGTCCCCACTGGTTCTCTCTGACTCATCCAGCTCCCCTGGCCGAGGCTTCGTCTGTACGCTTTTCCCCCGATTGCTCTGCTCCCGGGAGTTCTGGAGAGGGTGCGCCGGGACGGGGTCCGTCTTCTTCTAGTAGCCCCGTACTGGCCGTCTCGAGCATGGTTCGCGGACCTAATTTCCCTCCTCGACGGCTCTCCTTGGGAGATTCCCGTCAGGAGAGATCTCCTCTCACAAGCGGGAGGCAACATCCTCCACCCTCGCCCGGAGCTGTGGAAGTTATGGGTGTGGCCCCTGAGGGGGCACACCTTGTAGCTTCCGGTCTCTCAACCGAGGTTGTTGAGACCATCCTCCAATCCAGAGCTCCCTCTATGAGGAAACTGTATGCCTTGAAGTGGAAGCTTTTCACTTCATGGTGTAGAGACCACCAGCAAAACCCAGTTAACTGCCCGGTTGGTACAGTGCTGGAGTTTCTGCGGGATCGGCTCTCTACAGGGTTAGCCCACTCCACCTTGAAGGTCTACGTGGCGGCTATTTCGGCCTACCACGCCCCTCTCGGTGGCATTTCAGTGGGGAAGGACCCCCTGGTTACACGTTTCCTCCACGGTGCACTGAGGCTGAGGCCTCCAGTACGACCTCGGGTCCCTACGTGGGACCTTGCTGTGGTGCTAGAGGCTCTTTGTAGGCCTCTCTTCGAGCCTATCGAAGAGTCCTCTGACTACTTTCTGTCAATTAAGACAGCCCTTTTGTTAGCACTTATGTCGCTAAAGAGAGTAGGAGATCTTCAGGCCCTTTCTGTGGCCCCTTCCCATTTAGAGTTTGCCCCTGGCATGGCAAAAGCTTTTCTTTACCCCAAAACGGGGTATGTTCCGAAGGTCCCCTCCTCAGCACCACGGCCCATCGTGCTTCAGGCCTTTTGCCCTCCCCCCTTCCGGGAGCCGGACAAGCAGAAGCTTAATTGTGTGTGTCCAGTTCGAGCACTGGACACATACGTCCACAGAGCTGCCCTGTGGAGAAAGTCTGACCGGTTGTTTGTCTGTTTTGGCCCTCCTAAGAGAGGTTTGCCTGCTTCCAAGCAAACCATTAGCCGCTGGATTGTGGATGCGATATCTCAAGCTTATGATTCTTCAGGCCTTCCCTCACCTTTGGGGGTCAAAGCCCACTCTACCCGAAGTATCTCGGCCTCCAAGGCCTTCTTTGCAGGTGTCCCTATTCAGGACATTTGTAACGCTCCGGGTTGGTCCTCGCCCCTAACCTTCGTCAGGTTCTATGAGTTAGACCTCCGAGCCGCTCCTGGCTCTTCTGTCCTTCTGGCCTAGCACACACACTGGGCAGGGACTTGGAATTATGGGGGCGTGGGTATATCGTTCCCCAAGCGTTTGTAGACGCAGCTCGAGTTCCTGAAGGGGAACGTCTCAGGTTACGACTGTAACCCCGGTTCCCCGAAGGGAACGAGATGCTGTGTCTCGGGCCATACTTCCTGCATCCCTGCGAGTGTTCGCTTCTTCCTTAAGCTGAATGCCGGTTCCGGCGCACATGCTTTATAGCTTCCTGGTCCGTGACGTCACCCGCCCATGACGTCTCGCTTCTCTATTGGATTGATTACGCATGTGATTCAGAGCGTGCTTACGCTGAAGGCGTTCCCCAAGCGTTTGTAGACGCAGCGTCTCGTTCCCTTCGGGGAACCGGGGTTACAGTCGTAACCTGAGACGTTTTCGTCCGGGACTGAGGACGTTTCTTATTTAGACATTCAAACGCAGCAAGCCCACTGATCTGCCACTTAAGATCATATTGAGCAAAACCCAACACATTGGTAGATCTTCAATATTAGCCTAATGTTATTTCACACACAGGCTTATCACAGTTATGTTTGTCGTAGTGGGTCACTTACTATACAAAAAGCTACGGTATTTTTATTTTAGATTTTTTGTTTCATGCCTAACAATATCCCTTTGCTGTTATAAATTCATTGTAAAAAAAAAAAAAAAAGTAACAAACCAAAAGTTTGTCAGTTTTAGCAGCAGTGATGCTGTACATTAGTATAGTAATTTAAGGTAAGTGATTGTGCAATATGTTTTTTGTTTTTATACAGTGTCAGAAAGACGACTCGTGCTGCTGGGTAGAACTGGTGCTGGCGGAAGTGCAGCTGGAAACACAATACTGGGACAGAAAGTCTTCAGATTTGGGCCAAGTTCGATGACAGTAACCAATGAATGTACAGCTGCTCACGCCACTGTTTCAGACAGGAAGGTGTGTGTAGTTGATACTCCTCCATTCTTTCACACAAGACTTAGTAATGAGGAGATAATGAAAGAAATAGCGAGAAGTGTTTATTTATCCAGTCCTGGACCTCACGCTTTTCTCATTGTGGTCACAGCAGGTCTGGCATTCAGAAAGGAGGATCAGGAAACTATTTCATTGATTGAGATGATGTTTGGTCAGGAGGTGTTAAAATACTCCATTATTCTCTTCACTTATGGAGATGATTTAGATGACAAGCCAATAGAGGAGGTTATTGAGGAGTACAGTAATACAAAGCAACTAGTTAATCAGTGTGGAGGCAGATATCATGTCTTCAACAACAGAGATCGAAATAACAGAGAGCAGGTGAATGATCTACTGCAGAAGATTGACACAATGGTAAAGCAGAATAGAGGAGGAGGACATTACAGTAAGCAGATGTTTGAAAATGCTCAGAAAGGAAAGGAAAAAACAACAAAGTCAAGAAAGTGTTGATGCTCCTGGATTCTTTGACACACAGATGAGTTAATGACAGAGATAATGAGAAGTGTTTATTTATCTAGTCTTGGACTGCACACTTTTCTGTTGTTTGGTCCATCATTCTCTTCACTCACAGAGATCAGCTGGAAGAGCCCATAGAGACACTAGAGGAGTGGAGGCAGATTTCATGTCTTCAAAATTAGAGATCATACTGTAACTGCATATCTGATGAAAATATGATTGGTGCTTGTGTGGCTATAAACTCAAATGCTTGTGTGGCTATAAACACATATAAAAAGTTATATTGGCAGTGATTTACAGTTTGGGATTGCAGGAAAGCCAATCTCTAAATCAGTACAATGTTCTGCTGCTGAGATATGTCCACGTATTCTGTATAAAACTCTGCTGTTCTCCAGAAGAGCTGGAAATTAACATTCAGCTGATGCAGCACAAGTGCACTGAACTCTAAGGGAGAATATTAAATATAAATGTAGATTATGTTCATAATAATCCTAACCCTAACCAAATAGCAAGTACATGTAGTTAATTGATATTACTTGGTACTTCAAAGTAAGTAAGCCCTTAAATATTCTGTTTGCTTGGACTTTCTGCCTCCTTCGTGTTTCTCACCCTAACAACCTGTTACAGCTGGTGAGGAAATTTCTACACCGATTAATAAACTTGGTGATAACACTGGTGTTACAGATTACACTGCATAATTTACAAGAAAATATATTTGTCGTGACACTTAGGATCTTTAATGTTAGATCTTTTACACAACACAAGAACAGTAAAATAGTACAACGACAAGTTTGCTGAAATCAAACATATAACTAATTAACAAAATTAATAAGACCGATGACATTATATACTCAAGCTGTTACAAATAAATGAAAGCTCTTTTCGATTTCCTTACTTTAAAACCTTTAAAATATTGACACTTATGTAAAAAATTATAGTCTGCCTCGACCCAGATTCCACTTCACAATATATGTTTAATCATGCTCATTTCCCAAAATGGCTTAATTATTATAGAGAAGAAGAAAGTCAACAGTTATGTTGTTTCTAGACAATTTAGGATGATTACATCCTGAGCAAATGGTGACCCATTGTAGCATGGAAGCGGGTGTGGGACACTGAGAACCATCTCAGACAAAGAGGTGTTAGAACATGATTAACATACAGACCACAGCTGTTATGAAAGGAGCAACTTCATTTACATTAAGAGTAGTAAACTTTAACTGTATAAAAGGTTTGAGCTAAGGATGTTCTGGGTTCATTCTGAGTCCGTTGAAACCAAGGTACAACATGTACTTTGCCACTGCTATGCTGCAATAAACATCTTCATCAAGATCTTCTACGTCCTCCTCACTTTTTCTTACACTGGCGAGCCAGCCAGGAGAATTTTCCAAAAGAAAAAAAGCAATGAAAGGTAAGAAAAGCAGTTTCTTTTTTTTGCTGGTTTTTGTCAGGAAAACACCCTCATTTAAAAAAAAATCTAGAAAAGAAAATTTTAAGGACAGAAGAGAATTTGGTTTAGTCAGTATTAGCAGGAGAAGTGCTTAAACCTGTTCTGTACAAATTCTGTTTAAGATTCTAACGAAACTGAATCAGTCTGATGCAGTGTGGCTGCAGAGTTGTACTGGAATTGTGGTTTCTAAAGTAACTGAAGCAAAGTGCTTAAGTCAAAGTTTCTAAAGTAACTGAAACTTGTTGTTGGTCTGTTATAATTCTGTTAGGATTCTAAAGTAATTGAATCAGCCCGACACAGTGTGGTAGCAGAGTTGTATTAGAGCTATTGTTTCTAAAGTAACTGAAACAGATGTGTAAGTTTCTAACGTAATTGAAACGGAGAGAGTTGTTGTGATAATTCTGATGAATTTCTAAAGTAACTGAAACGACCCAACGCAGTGTGGTCACAGAATTATTTCATAACTGTTGTGTGTTTTAGTGTAGTGAGTCCGACGCACTGTGACTCTGTGAAGTTTAAAGCCCAAAAAGCAGCATTGATTTGCCCGACGTACTGTGGCTAAGTAAACTGTTTTAAAAATATAACCTAAAACCCGAAGTAGTGTGGTTTTGTCCGACGTACTGTGATAGTGCTATATTTTTAACAGTTTGGTGTAGTAAAGTGTAAGGCCCGACGGAATGTGGCCATGTCCGAAGAAGTAAAAATTTTGTTAGAAGCCGACGTAGTGTGGCTGTTTTATTCGTTTGCATCCAAAGCAAAGGAGCTGTGAATAGTTAGACTAACAGGTATCTTAAAGTAACTAGATAATGTTCAGTCAGTGAAGAAATAAAGCCTATTGAATTGCTGAAGACAATTTAATAAGATTTTTAAAATGGAAGAAATGATTGTTAAATACATTGCTAAACATGGCACTCAAGGAATGTTTGATGGAATAGAGAAGATTGTTGATAAACCATATGAATGGGCTATCTCTAAATTTGAAAACTATCCAAAAATGCCTAGGAATAAAAAAGGAAACATTGCCAATGCACTTCAGGCTGTTCTTGCATCGTACAAAGTAACTAAGAGGAGAGTAGATGAGCTAGAGGCTGAAAATGAACGACTCAGTTTCGTAATAATATCTACTAAAAATTACCATGCAAGTGAAACAATATGGAAAGAAGAAAAGATTAGGATGCAGAGTGAGATCACACGTCTTAGAACTAATAATAACATGCTTAAATCCTCTGTAGAAGCATTGTCCAATGATCTGGAGGAAGCAAAGGTTGCTTGTCAGTTTACGATAAAGAATGGCTTAACTAAGAAACACAGCAGTAAACCACCATTAGGAGTCACACTGTGTAACCCAATTCCAGAAATGTTAGATTTGCAGGAAGATGAGAGTTGGGAAAGAGATTCTGAGTCAATCAGTGATTACTACATTTTAAATGCATCAGTTTGCTACAGGAGGCCTTCATTCACCCCCGCCCCCCCCACCACCCCACACCTCCGGAGCCATGTGAGGCACTTTTTATTATGGATGGATGCCCTTTATTTGGACTTGTTTTGGACTGATGAAGAGAAACATCAACCTATTGCCATTCTAAAGCTTAGACGTCCCAGGATCATTTTTAATATAACTCCGATTGGATTTGAAAAAAGGAAGTCATATACACCTAGGATGCCTAGAGGGTGAGTAAATAATGGGCTAATTTTCAGTTTTTGGTGAGCTTTCCCTTTAACAATAAGGCTAGGCGGGGCTGAAGCACTGGGGCCGAGCAAAGAGGGGGCCTGTGGTTGTTCGTGAAGTAGATTGACAGGCCATCAGACAAGCCCCACCAGGCCGCCACTTATTAGCACTGTTTTTTTATTGGAGCTTTGCGATAAATGTCATGCGTTACTATTGGCAAACAAAACATCACATTCGAATTTGGTTTTCAAATCAAATGCATTTATTCTATATTTAACTGTTGAACCACTTGCACATAGGCCTATGAGCTGATTGCTATACCTTATTAGGGTGTCCACATCCACCATTCACTTCCAATCTCTCACTAGTCTAGTCTGGAAATGGTCACGCAAAGAAGTCTTCAAAAGGTAAAAATGTCATCTATTAAAAAAAAAATGTGAGAGTGGGGCTCAAAAAAGAAAAACAAAAAATGAAAAGACAAACAACAGAGGAAACATGAGTAACTCAGTAAAATACCAAAGCTATCAGGTTATTAAAGCCGGTGATGGAGTGGATGAGCAGCAAGAGGACCAGAGGCTTGTACCATGATGAAACTCAGGGTTACAGGATTAATTTTGAGTTGACAAAACCAAACCAGTCCAATCAGACTTTGTTGGTACCATAATGCTGAATCTAAGTTTAAAAGTTTGAAAAAATATGAAGAATTTAAGCACACTTATACAGCAAGATGATACGATCTATCCATGAAAGAGGACAACTTAAAGAAAACATCTTGCCATATTAGTACAAGTAAAAGTTATTTTATATAGTTGATAATATGTAGGTATAAATAAAGACTGAACTGTCATTGCATCAAAAGTGTCATAAAGATGTCTGTTTTTGCAACACACAGTTTTGGGATAAAATGAGGGTATGGACATTGTGAACATGTCTTCATAATTCTTTATTCAAATGAGACACGGAAATGGCCAGAACACAAGAACTTTAGATATAAAGAATGCTGTCTGTTTCTGTGGTATCAATGATTTAATTTATACAACACTGACATCTTTGTTCTTTGGTGTTTGCTGGATTTTGGAGGTAATGTTTTATCATAAAAATATTCATATAAGAATATCCAGGGGAACCGCTACATGTATTGAGGGGGACCCGAGTCAGTATGCTGTTCAGTGGTCCCAGAAACCATAGTGGCGCCTCTGAGAATATCCACTTCAAGACCCTAAATTTACACATACAAAGAACAGATATTTCACAACCCCCTTTGGCAAGATAAGATGGCTCCTGAAAGTTTTGCTCAAAAACAGATATATTTCACAAGAATTTCATACAGAACTCTTTTTGGTCACAGCCACTGTAATAATTAGCTTACCATGATGTCAAAGCCGCTGCTCATGACAGACCCAATATAGTGGAAGATTCTAGTGCTCTCATTTTGACCAACAACTCCATATTACAACTCGGGTTTGCAGTGTTTCAAACTGCAACATTCAGCTTTGTACACGCACCTCGACAAAGACATACAAAAATGAGTAATTATGAAACACACTGTGTCAAACAATTACTTCTGCAGTCAGATAGGGCTTATGAAATTGCATATATGTACTTAATGATGGAATGATACAAAGCACTTTTAACACCATGTCCACTATAATAATATAATTCTTGTGCCTTTAAAGTTCAAATATTTGTACAAATAAGGCATACTACACAAGAAAGGATTAAAAAAAAACGTTTGGCTGAAAAAAAAAAAGAGAGGAGAGATCATTTGAACTTTATCTTTTAAAAATGTGTACAAAAATATTCCCTTTCAAAGTATAAAAGGCACTTAAGTTAAAAACGGAAACAGAAATCTAACCACAGGAGTTAAATGCATGTGAATCCATGTACTGTCCCAAAACACCAAAAAATGAGAGATGGGAGGTAGACGTTTACATGTTACTTTTCAAGTCTGGATTCACCTCGACTCATATTTTGGCTATGAATGACAGCACATGTGTGTTTTATGTGTTGGCATCTGAGGCTTTTACAACAGACCTGCTGGTATACACAAGTACACACGATAATGAACCTGAATTGAATGATAAGAGTGACAGTAAACCTCACTTACCTAGAACAGCCAAACCGAAGATTCATTATTAAAAACAAAAATCTGTTCCATCTCTATTGCACTTTACAGAAAATATACATACACACATGTCCTTGTATAAATACACATGATCATGTATAACTATAGAATACACAATAAGTACTTCATTACAAATAAACGTCTTAATCGTTCCTTATAGCTTGTCCACGTGGATCACGTGCGGAAAAAACACAACTATGAATAAATTAAGACTTCTATTAGAGTTTAATAAGCACCTCTAAACCACATATCCAGGCCATGTTTTCAAACTGAAGAAACGCAGCTCTGAATAAGAAAGCATCTGTCATCCCGAGCTGCTCGTATAGGAAGTCTTGTTTTCTCCAAAGCTGCTCTAGATTCTCCTTTCCTCATGTTTAAAGGATGCAGTCCACACTTGAGAGGAGATGTAGAGTTTTTTTGTAATGCTGCTGATCGGGGTACTTAAGGCTTCCATTTTTGCTTTCTTTATAAAAAGCATACAGGGCCCACTTCAAGGTGGTAATGTGAGCCAGATTTTGTGCTGGGCAGGTTGTAGACCTCCATAATAGGCAGTAAGTTTGGGTCCTGTGTCTGGAAAATGAACTGTGTCTGATGCCATCGGCCATCTGTGATCTGAGAGGGCAGAAAAAATGGAAGCATTAGTTGTGATAATGAGGTATCCTAATAATGAAAGAAAAAAAAATTCGTAGAATTCTTAGAATTGCGAGATAGAAACATAAAGTCAGAACTGCAAGATATAACAACAGTTCTGACTTTTTTCTCAGAACTGCGTGATACACAGTAAACTCTCAATTGCGAGAAATAAAGTTAGAATTGCGAGAAAAACTTGCAATTCTGACTTTTTTTTCTTGCAAATGCGAGTTTGCATCTCGCAATTCTGATTTTTTAACTTACAATTGCCAGTTATTAAGTCAAAATTGCAAGATGTAATAAATTCTGACTTTTTTTCATCAGAATTGCAAGATAAAAACTCGCAATTCTGACTTTTTTACTCAGAATTGTGAGAAATAAACTCACAATTGCGAGTTATAAAGTTACAGTTGCGAGATATAATCACAGTTCTGACTTTTTTTCTCAGAATTACGTGATATACAGTAAACTCCCAACTGCGAGAAGTTCGAATTGCCAGATAAATACTTAAATTCTGACTTTTTTCTTGCAAATGCAAGTTTGCATCTCACAGTTCTGACTTTTTACCTCACAATTGCAAGTTATAAAGTCAAAATTGCAAGATATAATAAAAATTGACTTTTTCATCAGAATTACATAATAAAACTTGCAGTCCTGACTTTTTTCTCAGAATTTTGAGATATAAACTCACAGTTGCGAGTTATAAAATCAGAACTGCAAGACATAATCACAGTTCTGATTTTTTTCCTTAGAATTGTGTGATAAAAATACACAATTTTGACATTTGTTTTCAGAACTGAGATATAAACTGCCAACTGCGAGTCATAAAGTCATAATTGTGAGATATTATCACAATTCTGACTTTTTTTCCTTACAAATGTGAGTTTGTATCTTGCAGTTCTGATGTTTTTTCTTGCAATTCTGACTTTTTTCTCTGAATTATGAGATATAAACTTGCAATTGCAAGTTATAAAGTCAAATTCTGAGGAGAATAAAAGAATGTTCTCAGAATTGGGAGTTTGTATCTCCCAATTGTGTTATAAAGTTGTGTTATAAAGTTAGAATTGTGAGATATAAAATTGCAATTCTGACAAAAAAAAAGTCAGAATTGTAAGTTAATATATCGCAATTCTGCTTTATTTCTCAGATTTGCGAGTTTATGTCTCGCAATTCTGACTTTATAACTCGCAATTATGAATTTATATCATGCAATTCTGACTTAATTACTTAAACTGCAAGTTGATATCTCACAATTCTGACTTTATAACTTGCAATTGTGAATTTATATCTCACAAAAGTTATGTAAAAGTAAATATGACTTAATGCATACCCAGCAATCATCCTTTATCAGCTCAGGCTCGATGAATCCCCCATACTCGATTATCTGACCGTTCCAGGCTTTAAAGTACACCGCACTAGAGGACGGTGTTGTGGAGTCCCCTGCTGCCCAAACAGAGACATTCAGGCAGTGAATGGTGATGATCTGCACAGCTTCAGAGCTCAGGAGGTGGATGAAGTTCATCTGGATCAGACTCACTCCAATTGCCAACTTTAGGAAATAAATAACAACATAATTGATTAGAACAATGGAACCACATAAAGGAGAAGAAATGTTGACAGATTTTCACTTATGAGTGAACTGTTTTGTCAAACAAATGGAAACAATAGCAGAGTTTGCTGAATCAAGCCATTTCAATTCTATAGAAATCAGTCAGTGCAGTCCTGCTCATAATGTTGTTATTTGTCAGCTTTCCAGACCTTGGACACAGCGACTGGTTTAAGGCAGGTTTGACCTCCACTGGTGAAGTTGCAGGTCACTTCAATATTGTCAGAAGAGCAGCCCAGGTTGGGATCTATCCAATAAGTGCCTTTAATACAACACAAAACAAAAACAAAACGAATGAGTCCATTCCTATCATACGTGACAAACTGCAACTGGTTATTAGCTACCTTTACTGTATTACATAATTGGTGGTGTTAATGTAGCTTTACTGATTGTTATAGAGCTAAAACAATAAAATTTCCAATGAAGACAATATACTATAAACGTCTCACCATCCTTCAACCTGTGCTCGCATTCAAAGAGATCTCTGCACATTCTGGCTGGATTCTCCTGCGTTCCCAGGGGATTCTTGATGCTGTGGATCAGAGTGCTGAGGTAGTGAAGAGTCTTAAAGATCTCGGTTCCCTGGTCCAACATTGGAAAGTCAGAATCTTCATACATCTGTGGATTGGAATGACTAACTGTGAGTGACTGAGGGATGATCATAATACATAAAACTTTTTTTTAGTGATGAGCTCTAAACATTACTTGGTACCCAGTGCTCCAGACAGCCCATAAAAGTTAAGCTACCAAAAAAAATTATTTAGAAATAATTTGAAAGTAGTAATTTAAATGATAAAAAATGAATAAATAAATATTGCCCAAGTCCTGACATAATGTTTGTTTCTGTTTGTTGCCTGTATAAAATTATTGTTTATGCATTTAAATTACATTTAAATGAACAGTAGTAGTGAAGATGCCACAGAACAGGCCAAGTTTACATATTTCAAACTTTACTGACACTTACCTCGGACCTTATAGTAGAGCGGGAATCCATAGCAATGTGTAAAGCAGCACCAAGGGCCTCATTTTCCTACGAGAAAACAGAGTATGAATATAAACAGTAATGAATATAAACTGAAGAGCAGAAATTGTTGAATAAAGTCATTTTTGATTTCTTCGCACATAAAAAGTTTTCTCGTAGCTTTATAACATTAAAGTTGAATCACATGGACTATTTTACAGATTTTACTACCTTTCTGGGTCGTTTGAAAAATGTTAGTTGCATTGCCGCCTATGCAGGGTCAGAAAACTTTTTAATAAAATATTAATTTGTGTTCTGAAGATAAATGAAGGTCTTACAGGTTTGAAATGAGGAGGGTGAGTAATTAATGACAGAACTGTCATTTTTGGGTGAACTATACCTATAATGTAGCACCATCTAGTGCTGTTTTTCAAGACTAGTCCTTGATGTACAGTACTCCACCTAGTGGTTTTCATGACAAAAATCATTGTTTGGTATTTTATCTGCTGTGTGTCTAATTAAGCAGCTTTAGGTCAGATATTTTCTTGAGACATTGGACCTGTCCCAATACTCACACTTGCAGTCTTGAGGCCGCATGTACAAGGCAGGAAGTATGTTCACAAGACTGTCCCAGATCTGATAAATGGCAAAGCTTGGGGCTCTTAATGCACACTAAATCCACACTATCCCTAAAACCTCTTCAGAGTATTTGAGGATAAGTGTATCCCATCATTCAACATGTTTAGGAACTCATGGCCTAAAAAGGTTTATATAAAAATAAATATTTATGCAAAAATTATATACAATTTGGTAGTAAATGTAAATGTAAAGTATAGCACATTTTATTGGTGCAAAGATGTATTTTGTAAAACATTTGCAACTGCTTTTTAGAATTTAATTAGAAACCACTAAACAGTTCTACACACACCTGTGGTCTTCATGATCACTTGAACACTTGTTGATCACAACAAAAAACTATGTAAATATGTAATGTAAGTGGAAAAGTGATAAAGTGAAAAGACCGTAAGTATGGGTATTGAGACCCATTTGTGTTTCTGTGTTTGTAGGTTGCAACCTGAAGAAGGCATTGTTTATACTCTTTTTAACATTTTATATAAATGAAATAGCCCGTTGAATATGGGCTTTCTAAAAATGTTTGCTTTAGATGTGTGCTTTAGTTCATAGTACATTGTAGCATCTGGAGCTTTGACATTTTCTGGCTCCGTCAAGAATATTTAGTGTCATGGACTTAAAATTCTATTGACAGAGATATACAAGGCATGCTTACATGAGGAAAAGATACACCAGGAATCCCCTATAAGCCAAAGAGAGATAAACAAACAGAAAGCATCGATTACAATGAGCTTCAGCTAACCATGACACATACCATTCACATGATTATTAAAATGCATTAAGACTACTTACTGGAGGTCCAGGTGGTCCACGAGGACCTGGAGGTCCCTAATAGAGGGTGAAAGCAACATTTTTATGTTGGTTAAATAGTACTACTTAAAGGAGAACTCCACTTCCAGAACAACAATTCACAAATAATTTACTCACCCCCTTGTCATCCAAGATGTTCATGTTTTTCTGTCTTTAGTCGTGAAGAAATTATAGTTTGAGGAAAGCATTTCAGGATTTTTCTCCATATAATAGACTTCATTGGTGCCCTGATTTTGAACTTCCAAAATGTAGTTTAAATGCAGCTTCAAAGGGCTCTAAACGATCCCAGTGTTTACAAAGCGAACACGCAAAGACTAAGAAAGTGCAAGTAAGTCAAACGCTGTTTACAAACAAAAAGGTACAACGAAGGATGATTCTGAGGTTGTAGAAGAAAATAAGATGGAGTTTTTCACCATACTCTACCTTTTTGAGCCGGAGTACACAGACGATGAGCTTACACGTTATTCGTAGCGTCATGGACGTGCATCCCAGAGCCTGTGCTATATGAGCTTTAGCGCTTAAAAAGTGTACAAATTTTTATTTTTCGAAAAAAATGACCAATTCTTTTGCTAGATAAGACCCTTCTTCCTCAGCATGGATCTTTTAGAGCCCTTTGAAGCTGCATTTAAACTACATTTTGGAAGTTCATAATCGGGGCACAGATGAAGTCCATTATATGGAGAAAAATCCTGAAATGTTTTTCTCAAAAACCATAATTTCTTTACGACTGAAGACAGAAAGACAAGAGCATGATGACAAGGGGGTGAGTACATTATTTGTAAATTGTTGTTCTGGAAGTGGACTTCCTTTAATTTACCTAAATGTAAAAGGGCTAATAACATTGGGGAACATACCCTGGGTCCCTGAGCACCCTGTTGAAAATAAAAGGAAAAACAACAAAATTAAGGAACCGTTTTCAACTAGACATGTTCTTGCTGCTAATCTGACTGTAGCTTAAACGTGTTTTAGGCTGAGTCTAATTCCACTCTTTGAGGTAAATCAGCACATCATGAACACAAATGATTCAAGTACCTCCCACACAGTTACAGAATTCCCAGTGCATTTTGGGAGCCTCTAAAGACTGAATGTTTGAGTGCACTTTTGACAATTTGACTCCCTGGGTAGTGCACTTACTACTAAGTGGATTGAGACAAACCACTACACTTCTATCACAGTAATATCACTGAATGGAGATGATAAGGCAGAAAGTTGAGCCGATGGAAGTCTAATATAAGAGCCATAGAATAGTAGAGGTTCAGCATTCCAAAATGATTCTTACCATTTCCCCTCTATTTCCTTTGTCTCCTTGTGGTCCCTAATACAAAGACAGGAAGAGGGGGTTATTTTTCAGAGTATGCACTCAATTAGAAACCACCAACAATGTGACTCAGATCATACGTACTGGGTTACCACTAGGCCCAATGATACCAACGGCTCCAATGGCTCCTTGCATACCCTTAAAAGAAGAAACACCTACAGTAGTTGCTGATCAAGAACTCTTCATCTGTCTATTTTGCGTTTTTAGGACAGTTCTCACAGTGGTACTTACCATTAAACCCTGAGGACCCTTTGGGCCCTGGATACCCACTGGGCCAAGGTCTCCAGGTGGCCCCTGTGAATGACAGAAACAATGTTTTGTCAAAACTGTTTGGCCTTAATATCATAATTTAGGAAATCATTACTTCACGCAGCGTTTGTTTCATTATACTGCCTGACTAGCTCTCTTAGAGCTGCTTAAAAAAGCTATTTTTCATCTTAAGCTACAGTGCTTGTACAGCTGTAACGAAAAGCCATCTTGCAATTCTTGGCTTGAAGGCTTAGCATTAAATGAGAAGTAAACAATAACTGCTTGTCTGATAAATTGGATTCTTCTGAGTCATATAAAATGCACTGTCTTTTCAGTTTACACTTCTCATTAATCATAAGACCAGTCACTGATATATTTTATGCAAGCATCATTAAATATTAATAAAGAGCTAAGAGCTTTACGTAAATAGATTTGATATTGGTGTAATCATTGCATCAATCAGTCTTTTTGATAATTTTGGCAAAATCTTGTGAAAATCATCAAAATCATGATCATGAGACATCATTTTTCTCCTGTATTGCTACATTAACATGTAAAACAGGATATTCATCCAGACAAAATATAGGTAGGGTCATGGCAGTTTACAAATGAGCATGGAAACATCAGTTAAAAAAGGACATACAGAAGGTTATTACATTTTGAACTTTTTAATTTGGAACGTTTAGATTAATCATTCACATATGTGACCCTGGACCACAAAACCAGTCATAAGGGTCAATTTTTTTTAACTTGAGTCTTAAACATCTGAAAGCTGAATAAATAAGCCTTCCATTGACATGACTTGACTTAGGACATGACTTAGGATAGGACAATATTTGGCCGAGATACAGCTATTTGAAAATCTAGAATCTGAGGGTGCAAAAAAACTAAATATTAAGGAAATCGCCAAATGACGTTCTTAGCAATGCATATTATTAATCAAAAATTGTTTTGATATATTTAAAGCAGGAAATTTACAAAATATCTTCATTTAACATGATCTTTGCTTAATATCCTAATGATTTTTGGCATAATTTTGGCATAATTGATAATTTTGACTCATACAATGTATTTTTGGCTATGGCTACACACATACCCGTGCTACTTAAAACTGGTTTTGTGCTCCAGGGTCACATATTAAAGGAAACAGGATGAACTTTTATCATCAAAACATAACAGGTTGACTAACAGCAGTTAGAAGAAAGTTTACCTTTGGTCCAAACATTCCAAAAAATCCAGGAAATCCCTGTTCACCAGTATCACCCTAAAGAAAACATAAACAGATGATAAATAGATGAAAAATATAAACAGATTACAACAGTAAAATGGAATCATTCATTATTCTTCAGTAAGTGTTAAAGGAAAGTCACTGTCTTTCATAAACTGTTAAATAGACTGAAAACATGCAAAGTTTAGGGCCAAATTAATACTTTTATTCAGCAAAGATGCAATAAATTGATCAAATGAGATGCATTTATAATAACTGTTTCCACAAACATATTACATTTTCAATGTTAATAACAATAACATACGTTACTTGAGCATCAAATCAGCATATTAGAATGGTTTTGGAGGGACACTGAAACTCCAAATAAAGTATTATAAAGAGCTATGTAAGAAGTTACTGTCTGATTTTGGCAATTATGTTCTTTGTTTTATTCTTAGAGGTCCATAATTTAAGCAAACCAAGATCATTGGAGCAGCATTCATTTGTGTTTGGCATATCTGCAATGGATCCATTGTCATAACAGAGAAGCAATACTTACAGGTTGCCCTTTGACCCCTCGGTCACCTTGTTTTCCAGGAAATCCCATTCCTCCATTAAATCCTCTTTTGCCTGGAGGTCCAGTTTGGCCAGGGATGCCCCTGTCACCCTAAGTCAGAAAACAGAGAAATATTTAAGATAGAATCAGCTAGATGCAGATACTGATGACACAAACATAAAGAACAGGTCACTGTCCATATAAGCAAGGTACCTTTGGCCCAAAAGAGCCTTGAATTCCTGGCAGACCTGGCACACCTGTGTTTCCTTGAGGACCTGGTCTTCCAGGTGGACCAAAATCACCATCACTTCCATGCTCACCCTAATGTGCATAACAGGGGAAAAACAAACCAAAACATCACAAACAACAAAAAGCACCTGGGTGATTAAAAGTGTTACACTGAGAGCATTGAGAATTACATTCATTGTCTTACTGGCATTCCTTTAGGTCCGTCTTTCCCAAGAGCTCCTTCTACTCCAGGATTGCCCTCACGACCCTCACGACCAACAACTCCTCTGGGGCCAGGGCGACCAACAGCACCCTGTGAGAAGAACACAACTGTTTTTATTAACATCAGTTGTATGTTCTGTCACTGAACACTGAACTGAGTTCAGCGTGTCAGAAACTTACTTACAGGGGACCCTCGACTTCCAGATTGACCACGTGGACCATTTTTGCCTTTTGGACCCTGAATAAAATCAGTTATTTATTTGAGATGGATATTATATGGTTTAAAATGAAAGCCATATGTGTGCATTTATATTTAAACAAAACAAATCCACCATAAAGTCTTACTTTATTGCCTTTGGATCCTTTAGGCCCTGGAAAACCTTTTGGCCCTGCATTTCCCTGTGGTTACAAACAAGGAAAATAAGATGAAGAAAATGAAGAAAATATATATTTTATAGCTCAATTTAAAGCAGGGTTATTATTGTTAATAAAAACTAAAACTGAAACCATAAAAAACATTTTGATTACATATAATAAAATAAATACGTAATAACTTAGTCAATTTAATTTTTAGGCTAGTTGCCAAAGCAACATTTCTTATTTTAATTTAGTTACTTAAACGAAATAAACTAAAACTTAATAAAACCTATACAGACATATTTACAAACTAATAAACTAATAAAAATGACAAAAGCAGACAATTAAATCACTATAAAATGTAACAAAATTAAAGCTATAAAAAAAATTCATAATATTAACAAAACTATAACAATATATCAATAATACTAAAATAACATTAGTCTGAAGATGTCATTATTTGTAGAATAACTCACAGGGAGTCCAGGAGCTCCCGAGTTTCCTCTTTCTCCACGAACACCTTCATGACCCTTAAGATTCACAAATTAAAATTCAACATTTGACATGTAAAGTATATTTAATGAGTGATCGATTTTTAAACTGGCTAAAATTGTATACAGTCAAAGTAAGAAGTTTACATACACCTTGCAAATTCTGCAAAATGTTAATTGTTTTACCAAAATAAGTGGGATCATACAAAATACATGTTATTTTTTATTTACTACTGACCTGAATAAGATATTTTAAATAAACACGTTTACATATAGTCCACAAGAGAAAACAATAGTTGAATTTATAAAAATGACCCCATTCAAAAGTTTACATACACTCGATTCTTAATAGCCTACTGTCTTGCTACCTGAATGATCCCAGCTTTTTTTTTTTTTTTTTTTTTAGTTATAGTTGTATAGTTGTTCATGAGTCCGTCGTTTGTCCTTAACAGTTAAACTGCCTGCTGTTCTTCAGAAAAATCCTTCAGGTCCCATAAATTCTGTGGTTTTTCAGCATTTTTGTGTATTTGAACCCTTTCCAACAATGACTGTATGATTATAAGATCCATCTTTTCATACTGAAGACAACTGAGAGACTCATATGCAACTATTACAGAAGGTTCAAACACTCACTGATGCTTCAGAAGGAAACAAATGCATTTAGAGCTGGGGGGGTGAAAACTTTTGGAATTTGAAGATCAGGGTAAATTTAACTTATTTTGTCTTCTGGGAAACATGCAAGTATCTTCTGTAGCTTCTGAAGGGCAGTACTAAATGAAAAAAAAAAACTTCTGTGATAGTTGCATGTGAGTCCCTAGGTTGACCTCAGTGTGAAAAAATGGATCTCAAAATCACAGTTGTGGATCATTCAGGTTACAACACAGTATTAAGAAGTGTATGTAAACTTTTGAACGGGGTCATTTTTATAAATTCAACTATTATTTTCTCTTGTGGACTATATGTAAATGTCTTTTTTATGTGAAATATCTTATTCAGGTCAGTACTAAATAAAAAATAACATGCATTTTGTATGATCCCTCTTATTTTGATAAAATAATTAACATTTTGCAGATTCTGCAAGGTGTATGTAAACTTTTGACTTCAACTGTATATAAAATAAAAAGCAAATCAAAACTCACTGGGTATCCAAGGTCACCTGGCTGTCCCCTTTCTCCTCTATTGCCAACAGGTCCCTAAATCCCAGTGAAAACCAAACACATAGATCAGGTTGGCATGCAGAATTCTCCCAAAACAAGGCAACAATATGTAGCTGATGCAGCGGACTGACTCACGATGTCACCTAAAGGACCAGGTGGACCTTCAATCTTCCCGTCATCACCTGGCTCTCCCTAAAAGTAAAGAAATGAATTTCAATACTGATTTCTGGATTTTTCTACGTAAAACAACATTGTATACGTTTGAAAAAGGACTATTTATTGTGCAAACAATAAAAAGAACACTCCTTTGTTAGATGTCTCAGGATTCTGAAACAAGTGTATAGTTATAAGGCATTTTAATTTTTTACCTTGTCACCTTTTGGTCCTGGGGATCCCATTGGACCTTGTGGTCCTTGATGACCCTATAGTAAATAAGGAAATAAAAGAAGAAATAGTGTAGTGTGGAACCATTTGAGTGCTCAAAGACAAATCAACTCGCTCTAACAAGCCTTATTAATTTAAGAACTTTATATAATGCGGAGCAGCTGTTTTGACTTTGTACCACTTTATGCTGAGGTAAACTATAGTCTTATAAGACATGTCTATGTTAAATAATACTTACTTCATATCCCATTAAACCTGGTTCTCCTTGCTGACCCATTTTTCCCGGAGCACCCTGAAAATGATAGCCATGGGATCAAAGTTAGTTTCAGATAGCATAATCAGAAACTGCATTTTTGCCAAAACAAAACATTAAAGAAATTTAAAACGGATCTCTCTACAATAGTTTCTTTGGTGTATTATGAAACAAGTACAAGCATTTTCTGTGATCTGTCAATGAGGTAATACGCAATGGTTGAAATCAAACAATATATCTCTGGCAAAGGAAAGGCTATTTCAGAGAAAAGCATTTGTAATTATTTCTTTCGTCTTTTCTTACAGTGACATCATTAGACCTTTGTAATCAGTGGACCTTATGTCATTTTGGTTTGCAAAACACTGAGATTGATCATTTAAAAATAAGTTTTTACCACAAATCCAATAGTTCCTCTGCTTCCTTTTGGCCCGATGAACCCCATGGCACCTTGTTCTCCCATTGGTCCGGTCTCGCCAAGGTGACCCTGGTGACCTTTGCTGCCCTGAAATGAATTTTAATCATCATTTATACTCTACATATGGAAACACACACACACTGATATTTATTGTTAAGTATTGAGAGTAGTGATGGCTAACTAAAATATCAAAGATAAAATACCTTCTCTCCAGGTTTTCCCCTCTCACCAGTTTTTCCAGGTTTGCCCTCAGGGCCCTGAAATTACATTACAGATTTGACACACTGGAAAAGTGAACAGAGAGACACCTCTGAATGAACACATTCAGTACTGACTTATGAGTTCAATCATTCAGAATTACCACAAGGAGGTGTAGTCTGTCTTTGCTGTCATCTAACATCACTCAGTCTTCAATAAAACGTCAAAGCATGTGCTACAGCAGTAAAGTGCTCTAGAGTGAAACAATTCCCACCAGTCTTGCTGAGAAACTGCTGAAATCAGCCTAAGGTGCCCAAAACGTATCTAAAATGTGTTAAAAACCTAAAAACCAGCAAACCAACCCAGTCTGATTTAGTTGTAAACTTTTTTTTTTTCAGCAGGCCTACATTTGCTTTATTTTTTTCTGATAAAAATGCAAAAACAATAGCAATGTGAGTGTGATACACCTGAAAACCTATTGGAAAATGATCAGTTATTTCAAAACAGAAAAGAGCACACACCTTGACACCTATTAAGCCAGGATCTCCGGAACGGCCTTCTGTTCCTTTAAACCCGATGGCTCCTTTTTCACCTGTTTCCCCTTCCATTCCAGTGTCACCCTTTTCACCCTAGAGACAACAACACCTATTGATTTAATGTAATCCAAGCAAAGAACTCAACTACTACTAACATTTTTCATTTTTAAAATAAATCAATCATGCATACAATGAAAAAAAAATTGGTATCTTTCTGACCTTAGCGCCATCAGGGCCGCTCAGACCAGCTTCCCCATCAAGCCCAGGGTCTCCCTAAATGAGAACTCCATTAAAAAGCATTCACTGAACTACTTTAATAAGGCACAAATATGGACTTTAATCAGGTTAGATGCCATATTTAGCTTGACACAAATGAAAACAAAGCTGTGAAGGACAAATGTGTTGAGTTTCTAGGTTGCATTTAATAGACCATGCCTTGTGAAAAAGAAATATACTTTAGCATACTTTTAACAAGAGTACTTGTTATGGAAATAATACATTTTAAACATACCTTAGTGTGAATTGAATGTAATGTTTTCACACACTTAATTGCAGTTTTTATAGATTTAAATTGCTTTTTGACCTACTAGTTAGGTACTTTTTAAATAAATTTGTAATTATACATTTGTAATAAAGTTGTAATTTAGTGATTTTAAAATATATTAACTTCAAATGTAATATTGCATAACACTACAGTTAAAATTATAATCAAGTTCTTTAAATGTGCTTTAAATGTCAACACATCAAAATAAGTGTACGTATTCAAAACACAGTAAGATTATTAAAACATGATTTAAAATGTACTTTAATATAAAACTTTTAATTTGACATTATTATACTAATTTTAAGTACATTAATTAATAATATCCCAGATAGCACATGTACGTCTGCAAGATGTCTGTTAAAGATCGTTTGATCTGGAAAGCATCTGCTGTGTACAAACATCTGACAGACGTCAGTTTTATATACGTTCTAAATAATAAACATCTTAAAGACATCGAATATACATCTATTTGACATCTGTTAGGAAACACTCAAAAATACGTCTAGCAGATGTAAAAGCAGATGTCAAATAGACATCTCAGAGATGTACGTGTGCTATCAGGGATGGTAACATTTTACAATAAGGTGTCATTTGTTAACATTAGTTAATCTATTAACTAACATGAACAAACCATGAACAATACATTTACTACTCTATTTATTACTCTTTGTTAATGTTAGTTCATAAAAATACAGTCATTCATTTTTAGTTTATGTTAGTTTACAGTGCATTAACTAATGTTAACAAACACAACCTGTAATTTCAAGAATGCATTATTAAACAATGAAATTAACATTAACTAAGATTAATAAATGCTGTAGAAGTATTGTTCACTTTAAGATCACGTTAACTAATGTAGTAAACTAATGTTAAAGGGGTCATCGGATGCCCATTTTCCAGAAGTTGATATGATTCTTTACTTTGTCTTAATGAAAAGTCTATAACATGCTTTGGTTAAAATTTCTATATATGTAGATATGTAGATCGGGAGGTGCATTGCATTCACAAACAAACGTAATCCACTGCATCTTCAGTGGCTCAGATGTCGGGAGTAAATGACGACCGCTATGTTCATTATTACATCCAGCGACACCTCAATCGCTCAATCAGAGATGTTCTTGTCTAACTTACATCCCTGCTCCAGCATCGAAACAATGTAGGTCAGACTGTTACAGCTGATTTAAGGCAGGTCCAGTGTTGCCAACTTCTTTCAATAGAAAGTAGCTAAACCCTGCTTGAAAAGTCGCTAAATGTGGCTAGATTACGTCATACGCTAATTAGCATATTCATGACGTAGGTGCATTGTATTGTCTTGCCTCTCTGAACTCACATGTGGCATTTTAATGTAGCCAAATTCTCAATAAAACAGTTTTCATCTATATATTTTACTGTTTCTGTTGTCAGACAATGGGATGAATATGAAACAGTGACTGAAACGCGGCCCATTAAGACTACACAACCAGCACTCGAAGATATTAATATGCAGTGCTTGAAGTGGAAAAAAAGAAGTGCCAGTACCCCACGCCCAAATTAACACGCTGATGCTCTGACTCTGAGTACTGGCAACATGTCAGAAGTGCCTGTGCACACGAAAAAGTGCCAGTACGCAAAACGCTAAAATACAGAAGTGAACATATTCAAGAACTTCAAGCACTGGTAATATGTACTAAAATCCTGATTCATAAACACGACATTGTCTGATGAAATCAAATATACACACGATTAAGACATATGGCTGTGCTGTGATTTTGACTATACTTGCATGTAAAACAGAATATCTATTTTAACTGTAAGCGCTGCTCCTCTCTGCCGCTGCAGATGGAGAGAGAGCACGAGAGAAGTGTGTGTGCTCATGTGCGCCGGGAAAGCAAGACCTCGTGCTCATGCAGCAGTACCGGAGAGTCTCAGAAACTAAATAGGTTTGTCCAAGAAGTCGCTAGATTTGTCGCTAGGTGGTTTTTTGGAAAAACATCGCCAAGGGGATCTAAAAAAGTTGCTAAATCTAGCGACAAAGTCGCTAAGTTGGCAACACTAGGCGGGTCGGAGGTAAGAGCTCATGTCAATCAACTATCGTGGGAGCAGATTTGAAAAAGGGGATATTATTTTTACAGATTAATTAAAAACCACTGCATGGATTTTTATCATTATAGTGTAGATGTGTACATACACTGCCAACACATATTAATGTTCAAACAACATGTAAAAGTGAACTTTGCATCCGATGACCCCTTTAACTAATGAACCTTATTGTAAAGTTTTACCAGTATTATATTACCTGCAAGTACAGATTTTTTAAAAATAGATTTGTAAGATTTGAAGCACACATTCAATATAATTAAGCACACTTAATTATAGTACATAAGTAGTACATATAGTACAGTACATATTTCTGAAAGACGTATTTTCAGCACCTCAGGCCTTTTTCACACTAAGTTTTCATTTGAAAACACATCTTTTTCTGACAACAAACATTTAATAGTGAGTGAGTGTGACCTGGATGTGTCAGTGAATGGTGCGATGTTTTGGTAAACAAAATAGGGCTGTCAAATGATTAATCGTGATTAATCGCATCCAAAATAAAAGTTTATGTTTACATATTATATGTCTGTGTACGGTGTATATTAATTATATAGGGTACAACGGGGCTAAAGGCACAACCAAAGAAAAAAAAGTGCTTTTCTCTGTGCCCGAAAAATATGATTGCAGAAAAATACATACGTTTGTACTGAAATTTTATGGAGCAACATATTTGGTGTGAAAATAAATCATACAAGTTGTTTATTTTGGTAAAAAATCTCATAAATATATGAGGTGGCAAAGGGGGCCTTCTACCTCACACACGGGGTAAAAGGCTCACCAGCATGGGGTAAAAGGCACACAGTATTGATACAAATACTTTAACTAAAATAATGTTTAAGCTAATACTTGTTCAATACAATCACTTTAGCAAAGTCTGTACTATTTTCTGCTTATTTTGATAAATAAAATATTTATTTTTGTGTTCAATAAATATACTGTCATTAAAATATGTTAATATAAAACATATATTTTAAAATACAGAAACAAAATCATTACAAAATGTAAAGATTCTGAAAGCATTGAAGGATAATAATTTAATATAGATTTATAGTAGTGACAACAAATGAAATTTTATTATATGATACGATTAACAGCATGTTTTTAAATATAATGGTTTCATTCTAAACATGGTAAATATGTCTAAGATGGACACCCAACATAATATATGATTTTTACCATCTGAATCTAACAATGTCATGTCAACAAACGGAAAAATTGTAGACATAGTCTCAGTGACTGAATGATTGTACATGGAGGTATTCAACAGTGAAACCCACTTAAGTGACAGCAATCATCTCTCTTGAATAAAGTCTATTACGGCTAGTAAAATAAACTTACTCGAGGACCAATCAGGCCTTGCTCTCCCATATTCCCAGGAGATCCAACCGCACCCTGGAAAGTGTGGAAAAAAGTTAACATTCAAATTAAACATAATTAATTTGACCACTTTTATGACAATTCTCAAACATGACAATTATTCATATCCAAATGTGCTTTGTATAAAACATCTGCATATTATTACAGTAACCTCACTATGGTAAATTTTGGACATGACATCATTACACAGCTGCTTCACCACACTAGTCAGCATTTAGTACCAAGAAAACACAGCAGATGTTTCACCTTCTCTCCTGGTTCACCTGGTAAGCCTCGATCCCCGACCTTCCCAGGTAAACCCTGTCACACAAACCAGGAAACTAATAAACACTGAGTGTTTCGCTTTTTGAATCTTACTACAGTCTTCAGTCCCTCACAGCTAAGAAAACATGTGGAAATAATGGATAGGTAATTAGAAACAAAAGAACAGTGTGGGACAAAATCTGTTTCTTATTTCGGTTTCATTTGTTAAAGTATTTTAATTAACAAAGACAAGCTAAGTGTTTTCTAGCGCCACCTGAGGACATTATAATTGTATACAGGAACCAAAACAAATCTGGCATTGGTTAAATTAAGGCATAATGATTATGTTTCTTTAAAAACCAGTGAGGAGAGTAGGGCAGAGGGGTATAATAGGAAACAACACAGCTGGAAAGTGCTGGAAAAATAGAAGACTGATCTAATAATGCTGGAAGTACAATATGAAACAAATCAACATTATGTCAAGAATCTTACCAGTGCTCCAATCTCACCCAATGGACCTAATACTCCTGATGGCCCTTGAGGACCCTATTAAGAGACAGAAGGCATTTGGCTGTGATGTCAGATACTGACACAATGATACAAATCTGAACACTACTGTTCAAAAGTTTGCGGTCAGTAAGATTTTGAATTGAAATAATAAAAATGACTGTAATTTATAATGTTACAAAACATCTCTATTTCAAATAAATGATGTTCTTTTTGTTCATCAAAGAAAGCTGAAGAAAAAAACATACCACTGTTGTGGTTTCCTCACTTGAGTAAGCAGCTTAACTGTTTCCATCATTTCTTGTAATGTTTATTGAGCAGCAAATCAGCATATTAAAATAATTTATAAGGGATCATGTGACACTGAAGACTAGAGTCAAATCACAAGAATCACAAGGAATAAATTACAAAAATATTTTAAAAGTTATTTTTAATATCTAATATATCACAATATTAAAGTTTTTACTGTATTTTGATGAAATAATTGCAGCCTTGGTGATCTTTCAAAACATTTTTAAAAATCTTACTGACCTCAAACATTTAAACACAAGCATATGTTAATCTGATTTTTAACATCACCATTTAATGTGGGTTGGCACATTGTTTCTGTCGTCTTAAAGCAATGTTTGATAGGATTTTATAGTTTTATTTAAATATGACATTCTGGCTTATGAAAGAAAAACTTAAAAGAAGATATTCTGAGAAATCTCTCAGTGTTTTTGTCCAAACAATGGAAGTCCGTCACAGTTACACTGAGTTCAATTTCTTTTGGTTGCAGCTTTTAAGACTTTTAGTTTGTCAGTTTCCTTTTTCCTTTTGTCTTAGTTTCCCGCCACTAATCTGCTTCCATGGACACTAATTCAATTATTATAGCTGTTTGTTATTAGTTCTTAATCACCATGTATTTACGTTCCTGCTTGTGCACTCCTCAGTTGTCTAGTATTGATTGTATTTGAACTCTTCATCTGATTCAAAATGTGACAGAGCACCAAAACGGTTTCTTTCATCAACCTACTTGCTACGCTTATGAAACGACTTTCCAGACCATTGAATAATATTATCCAAAAGCCAAAACTCTAGTCCAAACTAGGCTTCACTGTGGTATGGAACAGTAACTTATCACAAATCACTCAATTCCAGATTAATAAAATCAAGTCATTTTTTTTCTAGTACAAATTCTTGTTTTACCAGGAATAAATTCTGCCATTCGTAGTCACATCTTACTGACTTACTGTCATTAATTACTCACCCTCATGTCATTCCAAACCCGTTAGACCTTCGCTCATCTTCAGAACACAAATTAAGATATTTTTTATGAAATCCATGACTCTGCACAGACAGCAACGCAACTAACTCGTTCAAAGCTCAGAAAGGTAGAAAGGTGATAGATAAAATAGTCCATGTGACATCAGTGGTTCAAGCTTAATTTTATGAACCTACAATAAACCTAGAATATTTTTGTGTGCAAAGGAAACAAAAATAACTTTAATCGGCTCCTGTGTCAGCGGCACCACACGCATGTGTTGTGGTGCTTTAGTGAACATGTGTCGAAGACTCTGAAGAGAAGAAATTGTTAAATAAAGTTCTTATTTTTGTTGTCTTTGCACACAAAAAGTATTCTTGTTGCTTCATAACATTACGGTTGAACCACTGATGTCACATGGACTATTTTAACAATGTCCTTACTACCTTTCTGGGTCTTGAACGTGTCAGTTGCGTTGCTGTTTATGCAGGGTCAGAAAGCTTTGGGATTCATCAAAAATATCTTAATTTGTGTTCTGAAGATGAACAAAGGTCTTATGGGTTTAGAATGACATGAGAGTAATTATTGACAGAATTTTCATTTTTGAAATGATTTTTTTTGGTGTTTTGGAGCTTGTCTAAGTCCTTATTCATTACGTATGAATGATGTACTTACAGGTTCTCCTAAGATGCCCTTTGCTCCAGGAGGTCCAGTTGGTCCTTGAACACCCTAGAAAATGTATCTTTTTTTTAGTTTTTGTAGGCATTTAACTGTTGAAAATGTTTATCAAATGATAAATTACTTACTGGAAATCCAGTTGGTCCTGTTTCACCAGTTTCACCAATTTTACCCTATTATACAAGAGAGAATCTCAAAGCTTACAGCAGAAACACACGTAACTGCCTGTTATCTAAATGACCACCTATTATAAGATCACCGTCAGCTAAACTACATTGTCTGTGAAATGTTTTCTTGATCAGTTCTGTAGGCAAATCATATTTATCTATTGAATTAGAAGATAAAGCATCTTGACATTATAGCCTCTTTCACACAGTAATACCAGTAAATTACCGTAAGGTTACCAGTATGACTCTACCGGTAAATAGAAAAATGCACTGTTCACACAAGCAATGGCATTCCGTCGTTTTACCAGTAAAGCACCATTCACACATCCATTTCAAAATACCGGCAAATTCTGTGACATCATTAACTGAAAATAACCTCTAAACTGCTGCATCTCCAGGGTTGGCCTAGAGACATCATATTAGATGACTTCAAACCAAACTACACAGCACGGAGTAAATGCATCATCTGAGTCACACACAGCATCATACTGGTAATTTAATGTTACAATTTCCCTTACTGGTAAATTGCTGGAACAAATTAATTATTTTTGAAAAGGTCCTGTTTACACATCATTTTTTTTAATGGTAATCGTCCGCTAATTTACTGGTACAGACTTTATGTGTGAAAGGGGCTTATGAGTGAAATGCAAATATAAGGCACACATTCTCAGCACTTTCTGAAGCCTTGAGCATCAGGTAATCTCAAACTCTACAACTCTGTCCAGTCTGCAGTGATATTAAGATGACTGTTTCATATACACATCAGAAGACATTTGGAACTCAAGAGATATAAAACAAATAAAAACTGTCATTTTACCACTTGGCCACTGAAACCTTGTTTTCCCGGGGGACCTTCAGGGCCCTGCAGAAAAGAGACAGAACCCAAAACAGTCACTGACAACAAGCAAGTCAAATCATTCTTTATTCTGTTTCCAGCATTGTAAGGTTGATAAAAATGTTGTGCTGACAATTTAGATGTGTTTCATATGTTGTTTTGTTCTGTGGTAGGGAAAATGCAGTGCATGCCAACATGGAGGAAGTCAAATACTTCATCTTCAAACATAGCACAGCATTACAAAACTGCTTTCTTCATGGCCCATTCACTTCATTTTGAAGTTACTGACATTTCACGAGAATAAAATCGCCAACAATTACTTAGATAAATGTTTTTTACGACCTCAATTTTAAGCTGTCTGTAAAGAACAATATCAGATTAATCATAAGCAGCTCTAATTGTGCTTAAAACAACTGTGAAAACAATGAAACAGTTTAGTAAAATTACAGTTAAACCACTGATGTCACATGGACTACTTTAACAAAGTCATTATTACCTTTTTGGGTCTTTAAATGTGGTACTTAATGACAGAATTTTCATTTTTGGCTGAACTGTCCCTGTAGGATATTATGCAGTAACTTAGCTCTACAACAATCATTGCTTAACACTTCACCTTCATTCCCATCACTCCTTTCTCTCCATCTGGTCCATCTGGCCCCCTCGCACCCTGTGTAAAATATAGAGAGGTGGGATTGGCATTAAAGAGCGGACACATATGTGTGTAAAAAACAATTAACTAAACAGCAGAGGGCACACTTGTACAAACAAAGACATGTTGAGTTATCAGCGGAGCTACACTGGGTCAAGAGAACTAGTCACTGTTATCACTTTGTGTAACTAGCAGATATAAAGTATGGCATTTAGTCAAAGGTTGAAAACCTATATGACATATAGACATCTCGTTCAGAGTAATTTGTATGACTTATGGTCTTGAACGAGTCAAATTTCCAGCTCACCAGGGGCAAAAACCTGAATGAATGCATCTACAAAGACTGTGAAACATTAGCCTTTCACATCATAAAAGTTCAGCTACAGTAAAATGGAAAGCTGCCATTATATTTCCATTATGATGATTCATAAGCCTTATGAAAAATGTAGAGCCACAGCTGGGTGATCTTTGACTTTGAGGGATTTCTTTGTCTGGAAGGTGGAAACAGTGATCAATGGGGATATTATGATGGGTGAGACCACTGTGGCTTCTGCTAAAGAACAGACGTGTGGTGCTCCTCTGACAGCACTCGCTTTTGAGGTCCAGCGCAACACTGCTGCCTCTGTTCTTGTGATCTGATGTCATTCAGGAAACCTTTGACCTTTCAGCGGCTAATGACAACATTTGGACTGATTGGAATCAGGCCTGCAGAGAAACTTCAAATCTCCAAAAGGGGTAAAAATAAAACATTCTTATGAGATCTTTCTGAGTAATAATTCTAAATAACAGTCTTGTTTCAATGGCTTCAGATGAATTTATAGCATTTTTCTTCGAATTGACCCTTTGCAAACAGCTTGATCGGACCAATCATAACGCTAAATCCACCATTCTGACCAACAAACCAATCAGACAGGAGAGTAGCTTAACTTTGGTGGATTTAAACTTGAAAAATTGTGTGTATTGACATCTTTCCGCAGTTGAAATAAAATACGTTCTGATGTTTATTCATGTTTTAATAAAGAAAAAAAGAGATAGTTTCATGTGTCATTCACGTGCCGGTTCACTGCGTGAGAACATGTGTAGTGTGAGGGCGGCATTGTTTGTTGGACATAGCAACAGTAACCAAGGAGGGCGGGTTTTTGCGAAAGGTCAATTCTAAGCGTATATACCCAAATAATTTTGCAAAAAAACTCTGAATTTGGTACTGTAAAGTTATGGTACTTAAGTTATTTATCCTGTTAGAGTTCCAGTGTACCACCAACGGGACACTTAGTTACATTTTACAGGAATGCTAAGAGGTTTAAAAAAGGTAAATATTGTAATTTTTTGTCCCACTAGCATCACCAAATTGAACGGCAAAAAATATGACTAATTTCATGCACATTCTCTAGTCTACCATTGGTTAGAAAACTGAAATCACTAAAAATCACATTTTTGGTTGAGTCAGTGTTGCAGTGTTGAGCTGATCCTAATGCAGAACAATTTTTATTTACAATAAAACTAGCTGCATTTACAATTAAACTAAGCATGAACATTAAATACAACATTATAGCAAATCCCAACCTGATCTCATGATGAAAATGTACCTGTGGGAACTTTTTTGCAAGATGCGAAATACGTATACGCCATGTCTGTTTCCTGACATATTTGATGTAAAATGTTTTCACAGCAGGTTTTTTGAGGGGGGTCCCCCATTAAAAATCGCATTCCGGGGGGTAAAATACACATTTTTTGGTGGGGTTCCCCTGGTAAAATTAGCATTCCAGGTGCTAAATATTACTAATATTGAGGTCGCTTCAACCCGCGGCAACAGTATTAAAGAAGCCCAATTCCACGTGAAACCCATGGACTTGGCAACACTGATGTCCACTGAGTGGCACTAAAAAAAGAGTAGTTTTTCCCTCGGAACATATGAACGTACATATGGTACGTTTTATGTGACGTTGGTTTTGTACGTGTTACCACTGTTCTGACATGAAATGTCCTTTGAGTGGCGATATAAATCTTATGCTCCATGACGTTTTAAAATAACGTACCATCTGCACTACACCTAAACCTACCCGATAATATGAAAAAAGCGAATGTGATGTGAAAATGGAATCTCAAGCTTGTTTTTAGTTTTCTCATCTTTTAGCTCTTTCATCGTGAGTCATGTGTTTCACGGGATTCGTACCCAAGGATTCCACATCCTAAGTCCAGTTCCATGCCGGCTGAGCTACCGAGCAAGCTAGTTATATCTGGAAAGTGAAACATATGGAGCTGTAATCATAACTGTGTACCAAAATGATTACAAGTGCTCACTGTTTTACCTTCTCTAGAGTTCACGTTCGCTTTAAACTGCAGTGATATGTAGTTATTGGTACATATTTCGCGTCTTGTGAAAAAGTTCCCACAGGTACTTTTTTTTCATCATGAGATCAGGCAGGCAAATTCAGTTTACAGTACCTGCATAAACTGAATAAAAGCAGAAAGCAAAAACACATCTGATATGCATTCTTTCTTAATTTTGTAGAAGAGTTTACAAACTTTCTGTAACTGATACAGTTACTTCCCAACTCAAATACAAACTTTCCAGGACTTGAATGAATCATAAGACTTAAGATTCTGAGTTGACCCGACAGCATATCTAGTGAACCTTTAACTTTATTATCAATATTTTTCAAACTATTTTTTAATTTGTCTGAGAGGTACGAAGACTTTCTATTCCACAATAAATTACATGAATATTGGCCTCTAAAGAACAGAGAGATAAATGCACATGTCTATGGGAACTAACAGCTCTGAGCATTTAGAAAACGATGAGGCTCAAATCCCAGACCTCCACGTTCTCCATCTGTGGTAATTCAGTCTTAATGGCCATTCATCTTTTGTTTGTTGAAGGATTAATGTTTCATTTGTAACGGTGAATTTATTATATGAAATGCATTTTTGTGATGTGAGGAAAGATAGTTATGAGTGGTGAAATTTCTGATGGGAAGCTAGAAGGCTGTTAGAGATTGTATTAACACATTATACAACATGAACTTGTGTGAAATTCATTAAAAGTGAAGCTTCAATGCAAAAGTCCACACTAAATCACAGTGGACCCTATTAAGTTTCCTAATGCATGTTTCTGGTCTTACTATGAACAATTTATCAATGCAGGTTATTAAAAAGAAACAGAATTAAATTTTTATCATGACAACTTGGCTATGACAATGGTTATGTATTTACTCTTGGTGGAATTTAGATCTGCTACGCTGCTGCTGAATTGAATTATTGCTGTTGTTGTAGATTATTGTTGCTGCTGCAAAGCAAGTACAGAAACTTGATAATACATATGCCAATATGCTGCTGTGAGTATTTAAGACATATAAAAAGCATATATAATAACCTGTTGCAGATCGAGTTGGGGAGGTGGAGGGTTTCAGAGGAACTGCACTAGTGAATGCTAACCAGCCATTTAAACGTAAAGCAGCAAGCTCATTAGCTGCGTATGTAACATGCACCAATCAGCTTGTGCCAAGTAGTTTAACACTTGCGTTACTGATCCATCAGCCTGTGCCATCTAGAGTTACATGACTCTATTTTATTAAAAAAAATAAAATGAAATAATAATAATAATATTCAAAAGCTCTTTTCATGTAAGCTGTGAAAGCTATTGAATAAGGTTAACCTAAAGCCAACTAGGTAACAGAATATCCATTTTTCACGGTATAATCAATTCTTGATGGATAAAATCAACCAATCTTGTTTTTTTCTTATTATACACTACCAGTCAATAGTTTCTAAACAGTGAGATTTTTAATGCTTTTTTGAAAAGGTTCTTCTGCTCACCAAGCCTGCATTTATTTGAGTACAGCAAAAACAGTAACATTTTGAAATAGTTGTACTAAAATAAAATAATAAGTAAAATAAATGTCATTTATTTTGGCATTTCAGATCTAAATATCTAGCATCATTACTCCATTCACATGATCCTTTCAGGTTTCTTTGATGAATAGAAAGTTTAGAAGAACAGCATTTATCTGAAATAGAAATATTTTGTAACATTATGTCTTTATTATTAGTTATCAATTTAAAGCATCCTTGCTAATAAAAGTATTAATTTCTATAACCACCCCCCCCAAAAAAACATTATACTGACTCCAAGCTTTTGAATGAAATAGTGTATAATGTTAAAAAAGCTTTTTATTTCAGATAAATGCTGATCTTTAGATCTTTCTATTCATCAAAGAATCCTGACAAATTGTACTCAACTGTTTTTAGTACTGATAATAATATTAATAAATAATATACTAATAAAAAATGTTTCTTAAACAGGATCAGCATATTAGAATGATTTCTGAGGGATTATGTGACACTGAAGACTGGAGTAATGATGCTGAAAATGTATCTTTGATCACAGAAATAAATTACATTTTAATATATATTCAAATAGAAAGCAGTTATTTTAATTGGTAAAAATATTTCTCAATATTTCTGCTTTTGCTGTATTTTGGATCAAATAAATATAGACTTGGTGAGCAGAAGTGAATTCTTTAAAACATTAAAAATCTTACTGTTCAAAAACTTTCGACTTGGAAGTGTATATTGTGTTTCACTTTGAAATATGTCACATTACACAAACTACTACTACTACTACTATTATCACAAACTAAAACTGGTGCAAATGGCATTCATATTGACTTTTTCAATAGTTTGAGTTTTTCAAGTGTTCTTATCTGCTGAGAATAGTCATAAATCTGACAACGTTGACATAATCCAATCCCCAAGCTTGGGACTTTCCCATCAGTATACTTGAAGGCCAGGTTCTCATTACCCATAACACCCATAACCTATGACACACATCCAAACAGCTAAAATTTGACTTTCACAGTGACTGTAAATCCAAAATGGTCCAAGCTGCTCATGAGTACTGCCACTTCTCCACAGCTGATGGGAGTCTGTCCTCTGTTTGCCCTCAACTCCCGTGGCTCGCTTTGATTCCGAGCAGATCTCTGTGGGTGGCACTGACTCCTTCATTGTGACAGTATTGTTTCACTTCTAAAAGAGTCTAACTGCAGCTGGACTTGAGAATAATTAATGTAAAGTAGATTTATTTCCCAATCACTGATTTCAGTGGTTTGTCCTAATGTATTGCGATTGAGCTTCGTAGACATTATCATTACTCAAAGTTGTGGGGATAAAATTAAAATACAGGAAATTTGAACGTAAAAGTGGTGTGTAGTTTTATCATTTTAATTAGTTTTTAATGGTAATGTAATCAGAGCTGATGTGCAGATACCATCTGTCAAGCTCTTCTGCCATGATACTGTCATTGACTGTAAATATAAAGAAAATATATCCCAGTATAGCTTCCAGTAACCACTGCATCAGCAGGATGCAAAACTATCCAAAGATGACAGAACTATATGCCAATCCAAAACTCATTACAGGCCTATGTGAACTTGAATGGCTTCCATTGAGAAAAAAACTCATAGAGTATAGTGATAATCATCTAGAGAGGTTGCAAAAATACATTAATGGATAGAATTGTGAAATTAAGACTTCTGCTGATGAGCTTGGCTTGAACATTACACAGTTGTACTTTTAGTTCTTAAACATTTTGACTTTCCAAAGCACACGTTTATGCAAGGACCTGATAGTCAAAATGATCGGTTCTTACCCTTTCGCCTTTGGGTCCTCTGGTGCCGCTGAGGCCCCTAGACCCGGGAGGCCCCTGAAAACACAGAGCAGAGTCTTAAATCAGGCAGCAGGAGTGCGTTTCCTCAGAAATTCAGTTAAAGCTGGCAAGAGTCTCTGGCAGGCAAACAAACATCACTTGACCCGATTACAACTGCAGGGTGAAAACTCTGTCCTTCAAAGACCGGTGTTTATGTTTGTACTCTGCTGCACTTTTTGCCCTCATCACAGGGTCATCCGAGTGCCTCCAAAAGGTATTTCCTGCCAAAGGCTTGCATGACGTCAACATTTGTGGGAACAGAGCAAAGAAGCGCAAGGGGTTTTATTCTGCAGGACGCTAATTATGCTAGTGTATGAGTCTATCATCAGTGTGCTTGGACAGTTCTAATGAGAGAATGTAAACCGTGCTGTGTGAAGGTAAAATTTTCACTTGATTACTGAATAAAATGAGACAGACTTGGCCTGTTGTAATGCTTCTGTAATTTGGATTTACCTAGAAAGATTCAGACCAGATGATTGCATTAATGTGGAAATTACAACAGAAAAGCAAGACACAAAACAGAACTCTGATCTGTGCTGATGTTGCTTTGTACAGAGACTCTCGGGCCAGGCATAAATAAAGCCAGTTTATATATACTGAATACAAAACATTGACTTACTGGTGTACCTGCTGGTCCAGATGGGCCTCTCTCACCCGGGGCCCCTGGGTGTCCCTAAAACAATAATCACAGACACATTATTATAAAACAATTTCTATTACTACACTCTAAAAAATGCTGGGTTGTTTTTTTTAACTCAAACACTGGGTATTTTTGAATATTTTTTACCCAGGTGCTAGGTAGTTTTTCTGTAACTAAGTTGCTGGGTCATTTTTAATGCTGGGTTGAGCCTGTCTCTGATGAAACAACCCAGCTGCTGAGTTACAGTCAGTCAGAGCGCAATCATTTTGAGTCCTTTACAGGAGAGACCGGCTCTCAGCACCGCCAATTTGCACTTATTCAGCAAAAATATATTTGTATACATTTTATTTAATTTATAAAGTCTTTACTGTGCTGTAAACTGTATTAATTTACCCAACGCAATATAAGGACGAGATGTCAGTCAGCTGAGTCAGCAGCGGTCACTTCGCATTATGGAAACGCCTTTTGTCTTCCATAAAATAAATGGATTTGTTTCATTATTGTTGAGTTTAATCCTAAAATATGTTCTTTAATGTCAGTTGGTTTATGAGCAGTTTTTGGAGTCAGTCATGGCATCTTTCAGCTACGAATGAAATGCAAGGCTGCGGTCTGAAGTGTGCAGTTAACCCAGCAAACAGCAGCCCTTCCCCGGCTCAGATTTCGACAACACACCGGCATGAGAATTAGTGGTATGTCGGTAAAAAGCGATTATAGAGAATGGTTGAACACACACTAAAATTAAAATTCTACTTTTAAATGTTACATTTTATGTCTAAAATGTTTGTTAAACAAGTTTAAATGTATGTAATATTGTAAACTATGCTGAATTCACAAAATTTAATTAAATTTGTCCTGTATTTTGTCCATGTGTTCTTGCTTAATAATAAATGTTCATCTTTTGGTTATTGCTGTTAGGGTAATTCTAGTAATTCTGTGAGTTCCAGTACATTTTAAACCAACAATATAAATAAATGAATAAATAATAATTGACTTAAATAAATTAACCCAGCATGTGTTCTGTCCAATATTTACCCAGCGCTGGGTTGCTAAATAACCCAAGTTGAGTTGTTTTTAACCCAACATTTTTTAGAGTGTAGCATCTATAATCTGTAATACCTTAAAAAACATTCATAGTGTAATTGTGTTAATTTGGTTGTATTTGTTTCATTGATTCATTTCAGTTATACTGCTATACATTATTGTAAACTTGGTGGTGTGGTAATTATTTTATTTTATTTTATTTATTTATTTATTTATTTATTTTCATTTTTCCATTTTTTTTCTTTGAAAGGACAGTGGAGATATGACAGGAAGTAATTGGGAGAGAGAGAGAGAGAGAGAGAGAGAGAGAGGGTAGGATCGGGAAAGGTCCACGAGGCGGGATTTGATCTCAGGACACCCGAGGCGCAACTGCACCATATGTGGCTAAATATATACACTGCAAAAATCCTAGTATTAATAGGTATATTTGTCCAGTTATAAAACATCTCAACAAGATGAAAAAACAGCATAAAATACACATTTGTTTCCACTTGTTTTCTTGCCTCCAGACAATGTATTTATTTTTGTCTTGCTGCACTGGCAAAATTTTCACATATTGCACTTATAAAGTTAAAGTTAAAAACATGTGAAAAAAAGTGCCAGTGCAGCAAGACAAAACTAATCAAACTATGACAACCTTTATGCAGGGCGTTGCTTCTCAAGTAAATTGATTTTGTTGTATAAAAATGTTTAGACATTTTTCCTGAAAACAAAACGCTAATTACTCATTTAAAAACACATTTTTGCAGCATAGAAGAAAGAGCTTTTTTAAGCATGACGTAGCAAACTACACTGAGAACAACTCCAATGATGTTGTTTGCTGGCTAACACAGTAATTAACAATGGAAAATAAGATGATTTTTTTATTATTGCTATGGGCAACAAATACATACAGTACAGACAGTTTTGAGTGTTATAGGAACTACTGAAACATTGAAATGACGACAAAGCTTCTTGGAAATATTGGAAAGTTGGTGCTGGATTTCTTTGGAGTGGCTTGAATTTGGTTTCAACTTTGACATTGTTCCCAAACCACTTTGTGCAATAAATGGCTACAATTTCCTTATGTCATTGAAAGGGAAATGACTCTTGCAGTGGTCTAGCTGATTATCTCATGAATGGAAAATGGCTGATGAGGCATTTTCCCACATACTACTAGTTTCCAACCATTGTAACTGTGTGAGTTACAGTGCCTGCTCAAGGTTAAGTGGGTATTAGAGTTCCCCTGAGAGCAGAGACGAGATCCAGACTTACTCCTTACCATCGCTCCCTTTTCTCCAGGTGGCCCGGGAAGACCCATCTCACCACGATCTCCCTGCGAGCACAAGAAATACATCTAAGCCAAACAACACAGCAGAAGATAACACTAACATCAAGGAAAGACAACACTGACCATCATACAAAACCAACATAAATGTCTGATGTTTGATTTAAAACACATGCCATATATAAACAAGAACCAAGATTAATCTGAATTTAACATGATTACACATGGCGGAGTGCTGTGAAAGCTAATAACCTACTGACCTTTTCTCCAGGAAACCCCACCTCGCCAACAGGTCCGACGAAACCGATAAGACCCTGTTGTGCACAATAAAATAGGAATAAGAAAATCAAAGATTATTAACTCTAGATTAAAATGCTTAGAAACATACCAGAAGTATACAAAAATCCTTTACCCTCTCACCAAGCATCCCAGGATTTCCAGGAAACCCAGGCTCTCCCTACAGCAAAGGGACAAGATTTGCAATTCAAAACTCACTTAGATGTTAATTTTATTCATTAACAGAATAATAACCTCTAATAAAGAGCACTCATTCATACATTATCAGAAAAAGGGTGTTTCTTCAACTATGACACAATTTTGCCCATAATTAGGTTGTATCCAATGTTAGTGTACTTGTTTATCAAGAAGACAACAGTGTCAGTGAAAAGCTTGACAATAAAGGGAACCCCAAGTATTAAGACTTGTATGGCTTAATACAGGTGCATCTCAATAAATTAGAATGTCTTTGGTTCTTTTAATTGTGATGATTTTTAAACAAAAATCCACCAATTCACTATCTCAACAAATTAGAATATGGTGACATGCCAATCAGCTAATCAACTCAAAACACCTGGAAAGGTTTCCTGAGCCTTCAAAATGGTCTCTCAGTTTGGTTCACTAGGCTACACAATCATGGGGAAGACTTCTGATCTGACAGTTGTCCAGAAGACAATCACTGATGCCCTTCATAATGAGTGTAAGCCACAAACATTCATTGCCAAAGAAGCTGGCTGTTCACAGAGTGCTGTATCCAAGCATGTTAACAGAAAGTTGAGTGGAAGGAAAAAGTGTGGAAGAAAAAGATGCACAACCAACCGAGAGAACCGCAGCCTTGAGAGGCTTGTCAAGCAAAGTCGATTCAAGAATTTGGGTGAACTTCACAAGGAATGGACTGAGGCTGGGGTCAAGGCATCAAGAGCCACCACACACGGACATGTCAAGGAATTTGACTACAGTTGTCGTATTCCTCTTGTTAAGCCACTCCTGAACCACAGACAACATCTTACCTGGGCTAAGGAAAAGAAGATATTGGACTGTTGCCCAGTAGTCCAGAGTCCTCTTTTCAGATGAGAGCAAGTTTGTATTTCATTTGGAAACCAAGGTCCTAGAGTCTGGAAGAAGAGTGGAGAAGCTCATAGTCCAAGTTGCTTGAAGTCCAATGATAAGTTTCCACAGTTTGTGATGATTTGGGGTGCAATGTCATCTGCTGGTGTTGGTCCACTGTGTTTTTTTGAAAACCACTTTTGAAAAGTCACTGCACCCGTTTACCAAGAAATTTTAGAGCACTTCATGCTTCCTTCTGCTGACCAGCTTTTTAAAGATGCTGATTTCATTTTCCAGCAGGATTTGGCACCTGCCCACACTGCCAAAAGCACCAAAAGTTGGTTAAATGACCATGGTGTTGGTGTGCTTGACTGGCCAGCAAACTCACCAGACCTGAACCCCAACGAGAATCTATGGGGTATTGTCAAGAGGAAACTGAGAAACAAGAGACCAAAAAATGCAGATGAGCTGAAGGCCACTGTCAAAGAAACCTGGGCTTTCATACCACCTCAGCAGTGCCACAGACTGATCACCTTCATGCCACGCTGAATTGATGCAGTAATTAAAGCAAAAGGAGCCGCTACCAAGTATTCAGTAAATATACAGTAAATTAACATACTTTCCAGAAGGCCAACAATTCACTAAAAATGTTTTTATTGGTCTTATGAAGTATTCTAATTTGTTGAGATAGTGAATTGGTGGGTTTTTGTTAAATGTGAGCTGAAATCATCACAATTAAAAGAACCAAAGACTTAAACTACTTCAGTCTGTGTGCATTGAATTTATTTAATACACAAGTTTCACAATTTGAGTTAAATTACTGAAATAAATGAACTTTTTCACGACAGTCTAATTTATTGAGTTGCACCTGTATATTGTAAATGATGTCTCTTACTGAAATATGTAGTAGAAAACCCATGAAAGATTTATGTTATGTAAAAAAAAAATTCACACCGTTTCATACATATTTTGGACTATGGGGGGTGGCATTATTTCGACGACAACAAATGGTTGTACTTGGTGAGCTACCTGTATAACACTATTCAGAATACACAACTCAGAAAATAAAATACTGATACGCTGACCACATTGTGTGGCTTTTGGTTGTAATTTTCAGTTGAAGAGCAAAAGAGAAGCAATGTAAGTCACTGCTTTTCCTAGCAATAAAAGAGGAGAAAAAAATGAGAAGATGCCTGTGGACAAATTAAACTTACTGAAGACCCACGTCTTTGGTCTCTCCACTTTAGCCTTGATGTCTTTGACTTTTCGAGTTGTGTTGCTGTAAAAAACTGGTAGCGCCAGTGGCTCACAGAGTGCAAACTTTTTACGTCTTCTAAATTAGTGGTTCTCAACGCCAGTCCTCTAGGCCCACTGCTCTGCACATTTAGTATGTCTCCCTCATTTAACGCACCTGATTCAGATCATCAGCTCGATAGGAGAAAGATCCATGAACTGAACTGAGTGTGTCAGATTCAGAAACATACAAAATGTGCAGAGCAGTGGGCCCCGAGGACTGGAGTTGAGAACCACTGATCTAAATAACGGTGCCCCCCATAGTCCAAAATATGTATAAAACAATGTAGATTCGTAAATCCGAATGTAAATCTTTCATTGGGTTTTCTAGTACATATTTCTGTAAGAGACATAATTTATGTTCTCTTTCTTTCCTCTCTATATATGCACCATAAATTAATAAATCCAATATGATACACAATTAAAAACACTTACTAACACACACATTTTTCTGACAGTTATTTCATAAGGCTTTATAGGGTTAAATATACTCCATAGTTTATGGTGTGATCATGAAATAAAACTCTGGTGGGAACTTTCATTGAGAATAATTACTTTTTAAGACAAAAACATTGACTGAATCTACTTTATATACAGCGCGCTGTTAGTGGAAAAAAAACATTGAGAGTGTGAAGATTTTTAATAGGTCCAAACTTGGACAAATAGTTGAAGAAACACATTTAATGGAAGATTGGAGTCTAAATTATGGTGGTCTTTTGGCTGTCATGAATTCTTACCTTTATTCCATCCTCCCCTGGATTCCCAGGGTAACCCTTCCTCCCAGGTCTGCCCTGAACAGAAAGTAGAAATGACCCATAGTACTGGACTCCCAATCCTCTAAATCTACTCCCTGACATCTCATTAGCTCCAGTTTCTGGGACCAATCTCCTCCATTCAACAATATATCAGCTCTCCCAGAGAGAGCGGCTTCATTAAATAATTCAGAAACAGATGCATCAGTCACCTTGAGTCTCACAAACCCAGTGAAAAATGCTCAGAAGTGTTCCTGTTGGAGCCTGGATGGATTTCCTCTGATCATCTATTAGATAATGTCTGACCCCCTCTGCCTCATTAGCTAAATATGCATATTGGCCTCACTTGGATAAACTCTTGGATCTTTGGCAAGGGTTATACGTGTGCTAAATGCAATGAACCGTTAATCTGAATTCATCTCTTGCTGTCAGATACAAACAGCTGTTTGTACGACAGGCTTTGGCATGAGGACGGACTATTCTCTACAACAATTTACACCATCACTGCTGAATCAGGGTCAAGTCCAGATGCAGCGCTCAGAGCAGCAAACTATTGTGAAATTGTTTTGGGAGAGAGGAAGACTGTTGTATTTGGAGGGTTTGAAATTCACACATTATCAAAGTCTTTGCTGAGTAACATAAACCAGGAAAGTCTATTACTAGATTACGCTAAATGTTGAAGGGTAAACACAACAAAATTATAAAATTACAGGAAAATTACCAGCATTAACAGGCTACAGTCGAGCAAAATGATTTGCAAACTGATGCCATAATCACAAAATAAACAGTGAAGTAAGTGAAGTAATGCCAACAATAAACATTGTAAGCACCATAAGCAATCATACTGCATTTCAAATGTGGAGATGTACATTCAATATTGTAACAAAACATGAATCAGCAATAACAACTTGGAAGGATGTCTCTAGCCATGAGCCGTGAGGTTTCTTAGAGTGTCAAAGCTAACTGAAGTTTACCTCAAGATAACCAATGTTTGTATCAAGAGAGCACTCACCTCTAGTCCTGGAGCCCCTGGTGGTCCTGTTGGGCCATGATCTCCCTGTGGTTTAAAACACAGTCATTATTATTTTACAAGTAATAAGCATCTACATAATTATACTGATTAGGATTTTAACCTTTTGCATCTTTGTTATAATATGCATATGAGCAAAATCCTTTTGTAATACAATAACATCTGGGATTCTAATAAGTTTTTCAACAATTAAAATGTGGTGTTGTCACATTGTTATTTTCCACACCATGTAACAGATTTGTTAATCTGGTCTGGTTCATTTGATTTGATTTTGTTGAAGGGGAGATTGGATGCCCATTTTCCACAAGTTGTCATGAATCTTTAGGGTCTTCATAAAATGTCTGCAACATAAAATTCCTCAATGGCAGTGTCAAACAACACCCTTTTTACCTTATCAAAAATAGTTCTGTTCACAGCAAGCCATTTTGTTGCATGTCTCTTTAAATGATAATTAGCTACTGCTCACCCCGCCCCTCTCTTCTGTTTCTTGTGTATTTGCTGCATTACCATCAGAAACAAAATGAATCCACTGCGTCCTCAGTGGCTCTGATGTCAGGAGAAAATGAAGACTCTTTCGTTTACTTTTACATCGAACTACAAAACACCTGAATTGCTTACAAGATGGTAGGTGTGTTGGACTCAAAGTGGTGGTGCGTAGACCGATCGATCGGTGTTTGACATTATAGTACCGCAAGAGTGATTTAAAGGTATACAGAGCTGTCTGCTCTCCATAGCTCTCACTTTGATATAGGGCTGGGTGAGTTTTCCAATTTGATCGATTAATTCTAATGTAATGTGTTGCCACAATTTTATTATTTAAAAATCGAAGAATTGCGTAATGCTAGACACCATTCACACATAATGCGCTTTTGTGTTGACAAATATGCAACGGGGGCAGAGGAATAGGAAAAACATGCAAGAAGGTGGGAGTGAACTTTTAACTTGAGCGCCGCATTTTTATAATGCCGTTTCATGCATGAGATGCTGCAAAAGAAACGAGTGCAACAGTCAAACGTGTCAATGTTTTTACAGAAAAAACTATGAAAAAGCAGCACAATCTAATAAAAAAAAACCTGTGAAGAACTACTACTGTATGTCTGATATTTCATGTTTGCATCATGGTGACAGGCTGAAAGCTGCTGTTCATTGTTTTTACAGTAGATTTATAGTTAATAGTAGTCTATTGGTGTACCTTCAGTCATTTTGAATTTGAATTACCCTGAAAGTATTTTCCTTGTATTATTTCTGAACATATGTATAAGATAAGATGTAGTTGTAGTTCATGCATCTTTTCTGCAAATATATTTAACAAGTGATTTGTTTAACATTTACATCATTTTGACTTAAAACTTAATGTGTGATGCACTTGGAATAGAATTTTCTTTAACTAGAGGGTTAATAAAGGAAAAGTTACGTGAATCATGTTGTAGTTAAATTTTCAAGTTGAAAAATCATAAAAAAACGAGAATCGGACGCTCTGAAAAAAAATTGAGATTTACATTTTTTACACTATCGCCCAGCCCTACTTTGATGTCAAACACCAATTTTACTGGGCAGCGCCGCTTCAAGCCGAACACACCTCTATTGTTGTCGCTACAGCTGCTCGAGCACAGAGAAAATGACGGACAGTGTACAACTGACTGAGATAGAAATATGCTAATACATGACAGTCTGTCAACGGTCGTAGGCGGACCTAAACAGGATAATGTCATACTGCAGAGAAAATCAAAATGGCTTGATAATCGAGACTGTTTAGGTTTTTTGGGGATTTAAAAAAAAGAGAGAATTGATTTTTATCATTGTAAGGTTTTTGTATCGACGTATCCAAGTTGTGCATCATTGTGCTGGTACAGTACTCACAGATGCTTCTTTTTAACAACAATTTAAACGTATCTACTTATTTTATGCATCAATGTGTTGGCTACATGGAAAAAGTAACTAATATATCATAGAAAAAGTATGAGTATTCCAAAGCATGCTAATGGCATCTCATAGCTGTATAATACTAAAACTCCAGGCCTTGATGGGTTTACAAAGGAATTTTACTGGCCTTACTTAAAAACCTTTCTGTTTAAGAATGTATGCCTTGTTCTGATGTCTCCAAACATGGATAAATTTGCCTTTACCCAAAGGCAAATATTTATTAATTATACTATTACATGCTGTCTTTGTGACTATAAATTGCTTCCTTGTATATGCCAATAGACTTACAAATGTGGTTGCATTGAACTTACTTTCCTGAAGTTACTTTTTATGTTTTTAAAATGACACATACAGTTATACACAGAGGATAATTATCACATAAACTTGTTTACATTGAACACTGTATACAACTATATATGCAGAAACTGTATATAGTCGTACATTCAGATTTACAGCTATAAATACAGGATTTATATATATAGGTTATATATATCCCCCGTCTGAATCCTCTTCGGTTCAGTAATGATTTGCTCCTACCTCCAATCCAGGAACTCCTGTAGGGCCTGGAATCCCTCTCGTTCCTGCATTCCCCTGCAAAGTATTAAAAAAAAATTAGATTCGCCCTCATTTTACAATATGGCACCCAATTACAAATTTTGGAAAGGGGACCAAAAGCTTGAGAGATGCATACCTTTGGGCCCTCAGCGCCATTCTCTCCTGGTGGTCCAAAATCCCCTGGAAAACCCTGAGAAAGGGTAACAACATTAGTCTTAGCACTACATCAATAGCCGTGTCGTTAGCACATCGACATATAGCGTCATTGCGCTGCGGGCGACCCGAGTTCGAATCCCGGCTTGTGGACCTTCCCTGATCCCGCCCCCTTCTCTCTCTCCCACTTTGCTTCCTGTCCATCTACACTGTCCTATCCAAATAAAGGCATAAAAATGCCAAAAAAAAAACAATTGCAAATTAATGTCCATCTTTGTGAACACAAAATGAAGGAACTACTAAAGCCAAGTGCACTACAACTGTACTTTTACATTGTTTTAAGTCTGTGAGTTGGCTACATTTTGTCTCCAATATAGGACATAAAAAATACAGCTAAAAGACACTGCGTCATGTTTTTTGCTTTTTCACTGTAGTTTCTTATGTGTGAGTTTGTGTGTGAACTGAACTGCCGTGGGAAGAATTTAATCTTATAATAGACACAGTTGATTTGTGATTACATGTGTAGTGTAAAACAAGAAATCATTATTCTTTAAATGTGCACAAGGCAATGACCTTCTGTCTTTGTAGAGTACACTTGGCCTTAAATGAAAGCACAATTACCTCAGGGCCAGGTGGGCCTGGCAAACCATCTGGGCCCCGATCTCCAGGCTTTCCCTGAAAGATAAACAGCTTGCTATAATTTGACTCTTTGTCAAATCAGCACTAAAGATGTTAGATTAATCAACTTGGAAAAACACAATGAAATGTGACCATGGACCACATAACCAGTCATAAGGGTTAATTTTTCAAAATTGAGATTAATACATCATCTGAAAGATGAATAAATAAGCTTTCTATTGATGTATGGTTATGATAGGAAAATATTTGGCCGAGATACAATTATTTTAATATCTGGAATCTGAGGATGCAAAAAAATCAAAATACTGAGAAAATCACCTTTAAAGTTGTCCAAATGAAGCTCTTAACAATGCATATTACTAATCAAAAATTACGTTTTGATAGATTTACAGTAGGAAATTTACAAAATATCTTCATGGAACATCATCTTTACTTAATTTCCTAATGATTTTTGGCATAAAATAAAAATCAATAATTTTGACCCATACCATGTATTTTTGGCTATTGCTACAAATATACCCCAGCGACTTAAGACTGGTTTTGTGGTCCAGGGTCATATAAATAAATAATAATAATAAATAATAATAATAAAAAAACCTATGAATTTACCTGTCGTCCTGGCTTTCCTCGAATTCCTGGTAAACCTGGTGGGCCCTGATTACCCTGTAGAGTTCAATTAATTATAATAATTATAATAACATTGTTATTTAAATTAAAACCTTTGGTTCTTTGAATGCACATACGTACACACGAATACAAAAGCATATACGCATAAAACATTTAAAGGTTTTAAAATTGCTTTCTGATTTTGAAAAAAAAATTGTCTTTCTATTTCTACATTTCACAGTTAATTTAATGTTGAGGCTTCATTGTAGTTATTTGTGAAATTAACTGGCAGTTTCTAAGTAAATATTGCTTTTCTTTTTTCTTTTTAGTGTACACAGATACTGTATGTGAATACGCCAATAGAAAATCTATTGAAATACCTTGTCACCTTGAAATCCAGGTTCTCCCGGTTCACCTGGCAACCCAAATTCACCCTGTTGACAGAGACAAAACAGTGACAAAACATCACTCTCTGGCCTTTAAGTCACGATGTCCCAGAAGTTCAATCACATTAGTCAAGTTACTCCAAGTTACTGTATCTGTGCATGTACTGTATCTATATTACAATGTGTCTATAACTGTAGACATAGAGATCAGAGTAGCTGTCCAAAACAAAGCCTTATAAATTTCTTGCCTAGCAGCAAAATACAACATTTAAGTACAGGGCAGTCAGCACATTCAGCTGGCAGACAGAGAAACTAAAGATCTTTGCACACTGAGTCCGAAGTTCTCATCCGAAACGCATGTTAAAAAACAAATACGATCTCATGTTGTGTCAATCACGTTTACAGACTGTCTCTGAAACTTTAGCCCATCATAAAAAAATTCAGAGCAGGTTTTTCATATCCGTTGCAAGCATTTTGAGAGGTGTTTTGACAAATCAGAGGCATCATGAACGCCAAAATCCAGAATGGCTATTGTATGCTGGTTTTAATGCCTGGTGCACACTTTTCTGATAACACAGTTTATTGTGTGTAGACATACTGCCAGTCTCTGTTTAGGATCAATAGGTTTACAGAACTTGGTGGGGTTTTTTTATATGTGGCTCAAGCATCAAAATGAGCCACTGACATTCTGAAGTAAACTTGAAATCGCTCAGGATAATCCCACAGCTCCTTGATAAAGAGGTTGAACTCTCTTTCCTCTTAGGATTGGATGGACCCAATATTTCCTCTTTTATTTTCTCTTTTTGAGAAGAGAGAGGACAACAAAATCATCCTCACGGCTTGAAGAATTTTTTCATAACGGCTTATATAACATGCATCAGACTCAGTGTGCAAGGTTTCTGTGCTTGACAAATTTTAGGTTTATGAATATGAAAAGAAAAAACTGTCTTGACCAGCCTGCTGTAATATTAAATCTCACATAAAAGCATGCCTCAATAACAATATGTGACCCTGGACCACAAAACCAGTCTTAAGTCACTGGGGTATATTTGTAGCAATAGCCAAAAATATATTGTATGGGTCAAAATTTATTTATTTTTCTTTTTAAGGAAATTAAGTAAAGATCATGTTCCATGAAGATATTTTGTAAAATTCATACTGTAAATATATGAAAACTTAATTTTTGATTAGTAATATACATTGTTAAGAACTTTATTTGGACAAATTTAAAGGCGATTTTCTCAATATTTTGATTTTTTTTGCACTTTCAGATTCCAGGTTTTCAAATAATTGTATCTTGGCCAAAATTACCCTTATGGCTGGTTTTGTCATCCAGGGTCACATATCATTTGCTAAAATACATTAACATTTAAATGTTTTTGAACAGTGAAGAATTTTAAAGACGTCTCTTTTGCTCACCAAGCCTGCATTTATTTGATTCAAAGTACAGCAAAATTTTGAAACATTTTCACTATTTAAAATAACTGTTTTCTATATAAATATATTTTAAAAGCTAAATTTTACTTGAACAGCAAATCAGCATGACTTCTGAAGAATCATGTGACACTGAAGACTAGTAATGATGCTGAAAATGTAGCTCTGATCATAAGAATAAATTATATTTTAAAATGTTTTAAAATATTACTGCTGCTGCTGTATTTTGGATCACATGAATGCAGGCTTGGTAAGCAGGAGAGACTCTAAAAGACTTCAGAGAGACTTTTAAAAATCATTCAAAATCTTACTGTCCAAAAACCTTTGACTGGTAGTGAATATTGATCATACTTGACAGAATAACATTCATTACTGTATACATTTTAACGTAATTTTCTATTATCTATTTGTTTATTTAGCTATTTATTTTACAATCACAGACAGAGAGAGAACTATTGTGAAATATTATGATGTAAAATAACTTTTTAATATATTTTAAAATATAATTTATTTCTGTTATGGCAAAGCTACATTTTTAATATCATTACTCCAGTCTTCAGTGTCACATGATCCTTCAGAAATCATTCTAGTATGCTGATTTGCTGCTCAAAAAACTTTTCTTCTCATTATTATTAATGCTGAAAACAAGTGCTGCTAATTTGCAGACACGGTGATGCATTTTATCTTCCTTGATCAACGTTTCTTAATGAAAGTCCAACAGCATATTTGAAATGGAAATCTTAACATATCTTTATTTTCACTTTTGATCATTTTATCCTTGATCAATAAAACTATGAACTGCTTTAAAATATCCTTACTGATCCTAAACCTGTTAACTTTTTGTATCTGACTGACTACATTTTAGCGTGTCACAGCTGATCTTAGTGGCTTTGTGCAATCAAACAGAAAAGAAACAAAGGCTAATAAAGAGTATTCAGATCACCTTATCACCTTTCAGTCCAGGCTCGCCTGGGTTTCCTGGTACACCCTGCAAGACACCAAAAAGACAAATGTTAAAGAGAAGAACTGGTACAATTGTTTTATGAATCAAAACCCAAACATTTTAACCATGTAAAGCCCCTTGAAAGCAAACTGATCTTATCTTTAAATTTATGAAATAGCTTTGCTTAACATTTGGTGATATGAAAAGACTCACATATTAAGTCATATATGAGTCATCAAATGTGTTGAAAATTAAAGTATTATGTAATTATGTATAATGTGTGTGACCTAGTAACTGCTCTATGCTAATATTGATGTCTGTTTAAAGTTATACTGTCATTTCGTTTTTGTTATTCCAGTGTAGTTATTCCAACTATTTAGTAGCCAATTTAAGTTAATTTTCTTTTGATTTCTCCCAGCCTGAACAATCTGGTTAGATTGGTGTGTTTTTCTTGTGTTAGAGGGGTTTTGGCTACTTTTTAGGCTGGGAGACCAGCCAAACCATCCTAAATCAGCTACGACTAGCAAATCCCTTGAAACAGATTTTTCAGCTTGGATGTTCATAACAAGTTCAATGTAATCACCTTTGGTCCTATTAATCCAGGAAGACCCACAATTCCAACAAGGCCCATATCACCCTGCCATGAAATATAAAATGCTTAAACAAGCATAAAACTGTACAATGCACGCACTGTATTTACATGCCAACAGCAAAAAAGAAAATATTCAGAAAGCATAAATATCAGGAAGGAAAGTACTCCAGCAAGAAGGTTAAATGGTAATAATTTAATGTTGGTTTACTCACAATAAAACCAGGAATGCCAACAGGACCTGGAGCACCCATTTCCCCCTGTGAGAAACACAAAGCAGATACTGAGGGTTACTGGCACAACAGTCACTGGAAAAAGGGGGTGGGGGTGAAACCTCTGTTCCCTGATAGCAAGCTAATCTGTTGCCTGCATCTACCCCTCAGTAAGCCAAGGAAAGAAACACGCTGTGGAGTACAGAGAGGGGCTTGTTGTGTGGCGTGACTGGCTTGCTGCTACCTGCCATAGCTACTTCCTCCCTAAGCAGCAGGCCAAAAAATCCCCTGTGTCTTTTCGCTCTCCTTGTTCTTTGAAAGAGAGCAGATAGATGTTACGGGGTCGGCTGCTCCTGCTGAGTGATCGCCGATGAAGGAAAAGGATTGAGGTGAAGGTGTGCGTGTCCTCTGCGTTTGTGATATGGTTAGGGTTACAGTACAGCAGGGAGTCAGGCGGTCAGGCTAGTGCTAAGCTACTGCCGGCTCAGCTATAGATGGCTAAAGTGGGTTAGCAAGGACAACGTTTTCTATGTGAATGGTGTGCAGAATTTGATATTGTGGTTGTCAGGGTGTTTCTGTGCTGTTGAAATGGGGTTTTAAAGGGATAGTTCACCCAAAAATGTGAAAATTCTGTCATTAATTAATCACCCTTATGTCGTTCCAAACCTGTAAGACCTTCATTCATCTTCGGAACACAAATTAAGATATTTTTGATGAAATCTGAGAGCTTTCTGACCCTGCATAGACTACATCACAACTGACACATTCAAGGCCTAGAAAGGTAGTACGGACAGACTAATGCTGTTTTTTTTTCTCTCAAAATGCTTATAGGAGTAGCGTTTTTTTTAATCCATGCTGCAAACATTTTTAAATATCTTGAAAAAATACTTTAATGTCTTTAAAACATTGACAGTTTTTTTCTTTCGTTTAATACATTTGGTCAAAATCTAGAAAAGATGATACTGTATTGACTATGACCTGCTTTAGGCAATTGACCAATATCGGTACCTGTATCAGAATCAGTCAATAGTTGTTTGGTGAAATCGATATCGTATTGGCCAAAAAAAAATCCTATCAGTGCATCCCTAGTGAAAAGAGTCCATCTGACATCAGTGGTTCAACCGTAATTTTATGAAGTCACAGTACTCTCATGAACATGTCGAAGACTGACAAGAAAATGAAGAAACAGTTGAACAAATTTTTTATTTTTGTAAAAACGTATTCTTAAAGACGCATAACATTACGGCTGAACCACTGATGTCACATGGGCTATTTTTTCAATGTCCTTTCAGACCTTTCTGGGCTTTGAACATGTCAGTTGCGTTGCTGTCTATGCAGGGTCAGAAAGCTCTCAGATTTCATCCAAAATATCTTAATTTGTGTTCCGAAGATGAAGAATGAAGTCATCTGGGTTTGGAAAGACGTGAGGGTGAGTAATTAATGACAGAATTTTTATTTTTGGATGAACTATCCCATTAAACATCTGGTTATTTTTCAACAAAATGATCAGAACACATCAGAGACACATTAAAGGAGAAGTCCACTTCCAGAACAACAATTTACAAACAATTTACTCACCCCCTTGTCATCCAAGATGTTCATGTCTTTCTGTCTTCAGTCATTAAGAAATTATGGTTTTTGAGGAAAACATTTCAACATTTTTTTCCATATAATGGACTTCATTGGTCCCCGATTTTAAACTCTCAAAATTTAGTTTAAATGCAGCTTCAAAGGGCTCTAAACGATCCCAGCTGAGGAAGAAGGGTCTTATCTAGCGAAACGATCGTTAATTTTTTTCGAAAAATAACATTTTTTATACTTTTTAAACACAAAATCTCGTGTAGCACAGGCTCTGGGATGCGCGTCCATGATGCTACAAATTAGTAATGGGTCGTTCTTGAACGATTCTTTCATTTTAAATGAATCTTTAATGTGACTCGGGAAGAACGAGTCGTCTCGGGCAGTGATTTGTTCAGTCGCGCATGTGCAACATCCTATTAGATTCTGTACTGGAATTAGTTCACCTGTTTCGAGTCTTCAGGTTTTTCGAGTCGTTTGTTCATCTTATGGTGCTGTCACGTGATGAACAAACGATTCAAACCCGAAAACTTGTCAGATAAGAGGTGAAGTGAGCTAATCATAGACTAAAGACCCAGGTAAACAACGAATTAATATTTTCTGTTTCTTATAGCATTATAGTTTTTAGTTTTGTTTGTAGTGTGATCAACGTTTAAGCAGTAGATGTGTTAGGCAATGTAACATTTTAATTACATTTTGCTAAAATGAACGAAATGACTCGAAAAAAGATTCATTCATTTTGCTGAACGAGACTCAAAGGTCTGAGTCTGTAAAATGATCCGAACTTTCCATCACTATTACGAATCACGTCTGTGTACTCCGGCTCAAAAAGGTAGAGAATGGTGAAAAACTCCATCTTGTTTTCTCCTACAACTTCAGAACTGTCAGACATTGCTTTTTGTTTGTAAACAGCTTTTGACTTACATGCACTCTGTAGTAGGGTCTGTAGTTCCGCGTGACCTTTCGACGTGATTCAGTAGTACGTAGTGTCGTGGACGCGCATCCCAGAGCCTGTGCTGCACAAGCTTTTGTGCTTAAAAAAGTATACAATTTTTTTTTTCCAAAAAAAAAATGACAGATCGTTTCGCTAGATAAGACCATTCTTCCTAGGCTGGGATCATTTAGAGCCCTTTGAAGCTGCATTTAAACCACATTTTGGAATTTCAAAATCCGGGCACCAATGAAGTCCATTATATGGAGAAAAATCCTGAAATGTTTTCCTCAAAAAACATAATTTCTTCACGACTGAAGACAGAAAGACAAGTGAGTAAATTATTTGTGAATTGTTGTTCTGGAAGTGGAGTTCTCCTTTAACTTTTTTTGGGTACTTGATTGAGCATTACAGGGAGTCACCATACACTGTCATTGTACTGAATTTACCCAAACAGATATTTAATCCTCCAACTGTGTTCCACCGAAGAAAGAAACAATACCAGGTAAACATCTGATTACATAGAAAAAAATATAGCGCACATCTCTTCAACAAGACAAAAGAATGCATTTTTTAAACATTTCTAACTGTAAGTTTGAGCAATAGTGACTGAGATGATTGGTTTTGCAAAGACCACTAACAAGCTGGTGAAATGTGGTTTTGCATTTGAATTTCCTACAGACTGTACTAAGAAGTTTTGACAATACACATTTTATACATTGCTCAGATATACTTATGTCTTAGAACAATTCCTAATATGCAAATCAATATGCATCTTATTTGAATATTATGGTACATGGAAACATGAATATGACTGAAAAGATGAAATATTGGCTAAAGGGTATGGGAAAACGATCAGAAGTGAAGCAACCCCTGTAATGACTAAAACAGATTTCTGCTGTAGACTCCGGTAGTGACAGCTGATTTCCTCATTACCAATATTACTCAATGCTGAGCTGCACACGCTGGACGCCCAACTGGCTTGTGTGTGTTATTGTGGTAGCAGAAATTAAAGGTATTTATTAGAGAGTAGCGGTTTGAATGGCCCGGTCAGCTTGTATAACCGTATGTGCATAACAGCGTATGACAGGAAAGGAAAAGGGCATGCAGAGGCTAGGAGACTTTGGGATGATTTTTTGCTGAGCATTTCTCAATATTCTGATACACTAAACCTGATAATAAACATAACCCCAAACATCTATGCTAAAGCATTAGAAAACTGGAGTTCCCCCAGATGGCAGATGGCCAGGTGGTTGATGTAGCACTACTTACAGGGTTTCCATCAGATCCTGGTGGTCCTCGCTCCCCAAAATCTCCTGGAAAGCCCTAAGCACACAAATGTGAGAGACAGCAAAGCTTAGCAGAGCAAGACATGAAGAAACCGCACTTAGACTCAAGGCAGATACCGTTTGTGCAACGCTGTTTCCAGTTGCCCACATGGTAAACATTGTCCCTTCACTCTAATCCTGTGCAAACCTCTGTAACACCAGAACCGCTCCATAATCATGGGATACTGAAAAACTGGATCTCAAAAAACAGCCACAGGAAAACAGCAACAGGATAGAATAAGTTTTAACCACCAACTCTATTTCCTATACACGTTCAAGAAATGTGGAATATGTCAGTGGTCAGTGGTCATTGTTTTACCACTATTTAAAATGAATGTTTATGTATTATTATTAATGTGGATAGCATGGTAAGTTAGATAAGTTGGAATTACTTTTTCTTTTGCATTTGTACTTTAGCCATGCCACCCATATAGCAAAGATGACCAGACATTAAACATTTTTACTGTTGCAATACATAAATAAACCACTCTATAGAGAATACACTGGTATTAAAAACATGTAATATGAGAAATACTGCAAGCGGAGTGATACAAATGGTGAAACGCTTGGTGTTCCGATATTACAAGAATATCACACTCCTCTCAGCCAATCAGATTCGAGAACGATCGCGTGATACTAAAGACTGCCGTAATGTTTGCTGAGAATCAAGTCAGGAATAAATTGTATTTAAAACATTCAAATATGAAACAGCTATATTAAATAGTAATAATATTTAACAATAGCCAACAATACATTGTATGGGACAAAATTATTGATTTTTCTTTTATGCCAAAAATCATTAGGATAGTAAGTAAAGATCACGTTCCATGAAGATATTTTGTAAAGTTCCTACCATAAATATATCAAACTTAATTTCTGATTAGTAATATGTGACCCTGGACCACAAAACCAGTCATAAGGGTAAATTTTTTCGAAATTGAGATTTATACACTGCCCTCCAAAAGTTTGGAAACATTGGACGATATCAGCATAAATCCTTATCATTTTTTGGTGCAAATACATTAAAATAACTTGACATTATCATTGAAGACCAGCAATAATAATTTTCATTTTGATTACATAATAATGACAATATATACATGTCAAAGTCAGACATGCCCCTTTGCCAACTGTGATGCCTGGTTGCTGGTTTAAACTTGGCCCAGGTTTTTAAAAGATTTTTGGGTCAGCACACCTTAATAGCTTCAACAACTGATTGCCAATTAAGTTTAGAATACAATGAATTTAGGCCCAGATTATGCAGAGCTGTAATAGCTGCTAATGATATTTTGATTAATTGAAAATTTAAGTTTTTTCTATGTATAAACTGTTTATGTAATAAAATGTTTTGACAGTGTATATAATCTGAAAGCTGAATAAATAAGAGATACAACTATTTGAAAATTTTGGAATCTGAGGGTGCAAAAAAATCAAAATATTGAGTAAAATCACCTTTAAAGTTGTCCAGATGAAGTTCTTAGCATCATATGCATATATTACGAATCAAAAATTAAGTTTTGACATATTTACAGCAGGAAATTTACAAAACATCTTCATGGAACATGATCTTTAATGATTTTTGGCATAAAAGAAAAATCGATAATTTTGACCCATACAATGTATTGTTGGCTTTGCTACAAACATACCCGTGCTACTTAAGACTGGTTTTGTGGTCAGGGGTCACATATGCATTGCTAAGAACTTAATTTGGACAACTTTAAAGGCGATTTCCTCAATATTTCGATTTTTTTACACTGTCAGATTCCAGATTTTCAAATAGTTGTATCTTGGCCAAATATTCCTATCCTAACAAACCATACATCAATAGAAAGCTCATTTATTCTGCGTTGAGATGATGTATAAATCTCAATCTCAATCTCAATCTTACTGACCCCCCACACAGGTAAAGTTACAGGGGGAGTCCGCGTCTTTCTCTCGCCTCCTCTGAGCCCACTGAGTTTGAACAGACCCCCTTAAGAGTACGGTGAGTTTGGTGGGGGGTAACTGAGAATGAATGGGGGAAAGTTACATGAGATGGGGCAACAGCTCCATCATGATATGACTGGATATGACTGGTTATGTTCGGCTGTGGTTGGTTCATGCAATAATTCCTGTGAGTGTTCCGCGTTAAGAATCAATCTGAATGAACAATACAATGGCGTTAATGGGAAGACTAATAAAAAAGTAAGTGAACAACTCACACACTTCAGCTTTTTAAAAATTTAAAGTAAATCTCCATGTCTGTGACTAGTATTTACCAGATTGTGACGAATGATGATCCAAAAACTTCAAAAATAGTTAAAAGTTAACTACTGTTTAAATTGTTACTGCCTTGAGTTATTATTTTGGTATAAAAGTAAGAATATGGCTGCTACACACTTTCGTTTTGTGAAAACAGAGTCTGATGCCGAGTCACAGAAACAAGCTCAGTTCTCGTCTCTGTCAGCCCTGCAGGAAATTCCATGGCTGAGTGTTTCCTTGCACTGGCAACGACCAGAAGCAGCGAGAGGAGGACCAACAGGGATTCGCTGACATCGCTGTTTCCCCTCTATCTACTGTTACGTTATATAAGAGGACAAGAGCTATGACGTCGCACTCCCCTCTGTGCTAAACGTGTGCTTGTCTTAAGGCCAAAGTCAACACGTGCGCTGTGCGGAGATCTTTTTTTGTCCTCCAACAAGGAAAAACAATGAGTTACGGCCGAGGTGCATGTGCTGCGTATCAGACGAAACTGCAGAGTTAGAGAATTGCTTATTAAGAACAGATGAATCTGTGCTTGGCACTGCATTTGTGCTTTGAATCTAGAGGGAACTGCACATAATTGGTAGTTGTTTTGGAAAAAGATGAGCCTGAATTCTTAATGTCTAGTTCTTTTGAAAATACGCAGACTCAGTGGACCAACTTCATTTTGGTAAACAGAGAATGATTATGGGTGTAGAGTTGGTAAGACTTTGTTAAAAGTTAGTGGTAATTTAGTATTTATCCAGACAGAATAAGACAGCTCTGTCTGCTGCCAGGACAGATTGTTAGGAATGATGGAAAATTTTTTGCTAGTCATGTGGATTATTGTAATGTTTATATCAGAGGTTTGGACTCATTCTGACGACACCCATTCACTGCAGAGGATCTATTGATGAGCAAGTGATGTAACGCTAAACTTCTCCAAATATGTTTCAATGAAGAAACAAACCTCTTGGATAGTCTAAGTGTGAGTAAATTTTCAGCAGATGTTAATTTCTGGGTGAAATACTCTAATGTATCCGTCCAATTGGCTGCAGACCAATGGTTGAGAAACCCTGCTTTAAGATCATAGATAATGAGGGTCATGAAGTCAGCGCAAACAGAATCAAACTTTCTCAAACATCAACTTCACAAATCACTGAACACAAAAGCAGCTTAATCACAGAAGGTTGTCTAAAGAGAATGTTGAAAGAAAACTTTACCGGCCTACCCATCTTGCCCTTCTTCCCCGGAGGACCAGGTAAACCCTAAGATGAGACAGCAGAAGGAGGGAAGGCAGGTAAAAAGAGACAGAAATGACAAAAAAAAAACAACGGAATTAATCAATTACCAATCCCAGTGGATGCAACAGACTGTGTGAATGCTGAAAGTTCTTTAGTTTCTATTCTTCGGGACACAAAAGGGTCTCTCAGCTCTCTATGAACTCTGTCCTCTGGGCCTGAAAATAGGAGACATGATCTGGCTAATCCGCAGCAGGCCATATTCCAGCTCCCGGGGGGCTTATATTGCTATTTCCACAAAGTATCGCAGACTGGAATTCACCAGCTCGAGGTTCCTGAGCAAATATTGTGAGAACTGAGACTAACTACTGTTTTGAAGGGGGATCTCTGTGGTTTTAGTGGAGCGTGCCCCTTTCACCAGGCTTCCTATTCAAAGCAAGTGCTCTGGATTTACAAGCTACCATTATAAAGAAGAATGATACATGCAAGGCACATGTGTAAGTGTGTGGGCTTTGCCTCAAGTAATATTTCTTTTTAGGGGCAACTAAAACCAAGACTATACATCTCCATCATGCCACACAGTTTTACTACTGACTGAAGGGAACATCAGTGGGCTTTTATATTAATATTGTGATATGAAGTCCACAATACGATATATATTGCGATATTTTAAAAAAGACAAATGAAGACTTGACATTTTTTTTACATTTTGTACATTTCAAAGTTAAAGTGTTATTTCTTCTGTCTCATGCTCAAAATTTAGAGCTCTGTTCCTAACAAAACTTACACTGCCCTCCAAAAGTTTGGAAACACCCCTGGCAAAGTGTGGTTTTGGATGACATCAGCATAAATCCTTATCATTTTTTGGTGCAAATACATTAAAGTAACTTGACATTATCATTGAAGACCAGCAATAATAATTTTCATTTTGATTACATAATAATGGCAATACATACATGTCAAAGTCAGACATGCCCCTTTGCCAACCGTGATGCCTGGTTACTGCTTTAAACATGGCCCAGGTTTTTAAAAAGATTTTTGGGTCAGCACACCTTAATAGCTTCAACAATCGATTGCCAATTAAGTTTAGAAGATAATGAATTTAGATTATGTAATAGCTGCTAATGGTGGATATTTTGATGAATTTAAGTTTTTTCTATGTATAAACGGTTTATGTAATAAAATATGTTTTTGTAGTTTGTGTTGTCCCTTATCAGTGCACAATTATCATAAATTAAAAAGATTCATGCCAATATTGTCCAAAACCCCACTTTTCTAGGGGGTTTCCAAACTTTTGGAGGGCAGTGTATTCTATTGATTTCTACACAAAATTTAAAGGTGACTCAACTCACTTTTTAGCTGTGATATACTGTCTCAGTCTTAATTACAAATTAGAATACAATAATAATTTGTATTGAAGTTGTTTATTATTGTTATTCCTATGACAGTAATAGCCATATATTGCAAAACAACTGCACTGTAAAATAAATGAATATATCATAGGTATATTATTTTTGATTTACAGTACAGCAGGGAAATTACAACACTTTTTTCCTAATTTCTACAGAGATATTTTGAATTTAGACTGCAGTAACGTTACCCATCTAAACCACTAGCTGTCAGCAATTCATACTGCACTTTTAATTTAAGTAAAACTCCAGCTTCAGTGAAAACAGGCTTACAAAATCTCATCTCATCATAAATCTAGTAAAATGCTGTAATCATTTGCTGTTAAAAAGCATAAATGGTGGCCGTTGTGTTCCCAAACATGCACTAAACTCACAGCACATGCAATAAACGAGTTCACTGCATTCATTCACTGTGAACGGAGCCGCTCTGAGGTGCAGAAACCATCGGATCACGAGCTGATTGCCTGAACGTCACGCATGCTTCGCTTTGAAACATGCAGCGAGAACAGACCTGATGAAGGGATTAAGCCATATTGTGCTTTCAGTTATAGTTCATCTGACAGATACTGTGCCAAATCATAATGAACCAAAACACACTTTAAAGACCTTTTATGTTAGAATATCTTAAAAGTCTGCACTTTTTGCCTGGAAGACCTATATAGTTTCATATCATCATGTAATACCTAGATAATATCAACACAGTTTTGCTATTGCGTTGCCACAATATTGCTAATATCATTACATCCCTACTATATGAGCAATTTTATTTTAAGATTTATCACAATATAGTTATTTTTGCTTTAAATAAGGCCTTTATGATATCAACATTTTTTAAACCAAACATTGCATATATTTCATTGCAAATTAAATATACAGGTGCATCTCAATAAATTAGAATGTCGTGGAAAAGTTCATTTATTTCAGTAATTCAACTCAAATTGTGAAACTTGTGTATTAAATAAATTCAATGCACACAGACCGAAGTAGTTTAAGTCTTTGGTTCTTTTAACTGTGATGATTTTGGCTCACATTTAACAAACACCCACCAATTCACTATCTCAACAAATTAGAATATGGTGACATGCCAGTCAGCTAATCAACTCAAAACACCTGCAAAGGTTTCCTGAGCCTTCAAAATAGTCTCTCAGTTTGGTTCACTAGGCTACACAATCATGGGGAAGACTGCTGATCTGACAGTTGTCCAGAAGACAATCATTGACACCCTTCACAAGGAGGGTAAGCCACAAACATTCATTGCCAAAGAAGCTGGCTGTTCACAGAGTGCTGTATCCAAGCATGTTAACAGAAAGCTGAGTGGAAGGAAAAAGTGTGGAAGAAAAAGATGCACAACCAACCGAGAGAACCGCAGCCTTGAGAGACTTGTCATGCAAAATCGATTCAAGAATTTGGGTGAACTTCACAAGGAATGGACTGAGGCTGGGGTCAAGGCATCAAGAGCCACCACACACAGACGTGTCAAGGAATTTGGCTAAGGAGAAGAAGAAATGGACTGTTGCCCAGTGGTCCAAAGTCCTCTTTTCAGATGAGAGCAAGTTTTGTATTTCATTTGGAAACCAAAGTCCTAGAGCCTGGAGGAAGGGTGGAGAAGCTCATAGACCAAGTTGCTTGAAGTCCAGTGTTAAGTTTCCACAGTCTTTGATTATTTGGGGTGCAATGTCATCTGCTGGTGTTGGTCCACTGTGTTTTTTGAAAACCAAAGTCACTGCACCCGTTTACCAATAAATTTTAGAGCACTTCATGCTTCCTTCTGCTGACCAGCTTTTTAAAGATTCCAGCAGGATTTGGCACCTGCCCACACTGCCAAAAGCACCATAACCATGGTGTTGGTGTGCTTGACTGGCCAGCAAACTCACCAGACCTGAACCCCATAGAGAATCTATGGGGTATTGTCAAGAGGAAAACGAGAAACAAGAGACCAAAAAATGCAGATGAGCTGAAGGCCACTGTCAAAGAAACCTGGGCTTCCATACCATCCCAGCAGTGCCACAGACTGATCACCTCCATGCCACGCCGAATTGAGGCAGTAATTAAAGCAAAAGGAGCATATACAGTAAATGAACATACTTTCCAGAAGGCCAAAAATTCATTAAAAATGTTTTTTTATTGGTCTTATGAAGTATTTTAATTTGTTGAGATGGTGAGTTTTTGTTAAATGTGAGCCAAAATCATCACAATTAAAAGAACCAAAGACTTAAACTACTTTAGTCTGTGGGCACTGAATTCATTTAATTTCACAATTTAAGTTGAATTACTGAAATAAATGAACTTTTCCACAGCATTCTAATTTATTGAGATGCACGTGTATATTTCTTCTTATTAAAGTTACAAAAGTGATTTAGTCAAGTGCAGTGAGAGATTTTCTCTCTTTTGTTGTTTGATTAAAATGAATGACATTGGAATAAAAGACTGCTGTCACTTTAAGACCTGCCCGGATCCAATATACTGTTACACGTTGTTAAACATGTATTTAACTGTTCAAGGCCTATGAAGCAGCAAAAATAACTTGGTTCAGTACTCCTGCACTCTATGATACCATATTCATGTGCGTGTGCCTCTAAGACTGTGCGTGCATATAGCAAAAACAGTTCTCTTTCGCTGCTGATTGCATTTCAGCAGCTTAAAACTGCTTGTTTTTAAACTGCAATGTCACAAAATGCATGCAAATGAAATGTTTTTGTGACCACGTTATTTATAGTCCAAAATCTCTACCGGTTAATCAATATATTGGCCACCGCTAGTTATTGTACACACATTTTGTGGTATAATTTCTGTGTTCAGCTTTTTCTAAAATTCAAATTCAAAAGCTTTATTGTCTATCCCCAATGGGGTAGAAAACTGTCTTTAGACAAAAGGCTCAACACACAAAGTACAAATAATCCTCACAACAACAAAGTACATTACAGGATCATTTGTACTGTTTGTGTGTTAAGCCTTTTGTCTGGAGACAATTTTCTGCCCCATTGGGGACAGACAGCTTTTTTTTCTGTAAGACTGGACTTTTCTGGACTCTTAATCTGTACATCATTTTAACATTTTTACTCTATTCAAATTATTTGCCATACATTTTTTTTTTTTATCATGACCTTAGAAAAATGACTTTAGTGCAGAAACAACAGCAAAACTCACTCTTTCTCCGTCTGATCCAGGGAGACCGAAGACACCTGGGATTCCAATGAAGCCCTAAAAAAGGGGAGTGCAAGAACACAAGAAATAAACAGAGAGACTTTAGAGTGATATGGTCTGAATATCCCTTGATAAAGTGCAGATTGACTTGGAAAGGTCTTTTGAGGACAGTGGCTGCTCTGTGAAGATCTAGGCCTTGAGGCAAGTGTATATGCCCATGGACTGCATGGTGCTGGCTTCCACGATGTAGTCCAAGGGCACATACCCTCACACCAGGGATCACACTGGCATTCAGCAGGATGGCTGGGGCTGGGTCACACGGTTAATACAGATGAACATACACAGAAATCATGAAGAAAAAAAAGAATGATGAGGGAATGATGCATTTTATGATATAAATGAAAAGAATAATTACAGCAACATGTAAAAAAATCATGCATTATAAAATGCAAAAATACATTCACATTATAAATACTGTTTTATATTCTGACATACAGTAAAAAATGAAAAACCCTAACTAATAAAAAAAATGTTAGCACTAAGGGAAATAATAAAAAGGCTTCGGATGTACACTGCTGCCCTATACTTCACAACAGAGGTCCCCAACCACCAGGTCCATTCGGCATGTGATTCGCAGATTAATATGCCAATTTACACGTTCAAGCTATTTAAAACCACAAGAAGAAGAAACGAAACAGAACTCAATTCGTTACTTACGCGCTGTTCTGGCACACACCCGAACGCGCACAAGCAGACGTGTTTCAGACAGCGCGGCATACCGAGTTGATTCCTCTCTTTTACATCTCCCTGCATTTAAGATACATACGTTTTAAACCACAAAGGCGACGTGCAAACTTTGCGCAATAGTTATGCCGGTGAAGGTATGCATTAACGGCGCATATTCACGACAAGAGACGAATCAACTTTAACATATGCTGATAACGGTGTATAACTGTCTAAAACCACCCAATACCACCCCTGGTCCGCGAGAATATTTTTAAACCGTAACCGGTCCATAGAGTAAAAAAGGTTGGAGACCCCTGCTTTACAAGAGCAAACTCGTTTTAAAAACATTAGTTGAATTATAATTTAAAACCAAGCTGACAGCGGTATACTTTCAGTGCTGATGTTCTGAGGTTTTATAGTAAAAACAACTCCAAATAACGGATCCTTCACAACCATTTCCTTTTCTGGTGCCTTTCAGAGTTTCCAAACTGGAAAACAAGGTTTCAATATCAAAAATGTAGCAGCCCTTACAAAACTTCCTGAACATAATAGCTCTATCACTTTTAGGCAAATTTATAAGTACACGCAAACATGGAATGCAATAAAACATGATTAATTTATAGCCAACACACTTATTAAGAAAATAAATAAATAAACAAATCTCTGCATAACAGGAAGACAACATATTTAGACAGGCAATAAAGAGAGTCTCTTGTGTTATTTGTCCCTTACCCGTACACCTTTTGGTCCCATATTTCCTATAGGTCCCGGTAAACCCTACAAAACACAAACAATGCAATATTCTTATACAAGCAGATTGGACCAATAATAGTTTTGCGTCTACACAATTTGAATCAAAAAATCAAGAGTATGGACTCCATTTTAAGGAGGCCAAAATAGAGTTATGATGTGTATAATACACTAGTGTATTATACATAGGACACTGTGTATCCACCTTATTTTTCCCATAAGAGTGGGTGCAGCTATTTGTAATTTTTTTGTGTTAGGCTTCCGGTCTCATCCACTTCCAGCTATTTTTTAGTTGCACAAAAAGCTTGTTTCGCTGCTTGATATTGCAAACTGGCGTGTCTACCATATTTTTTTAATGTAATATCCTAATTATGAACACACTGGTTTGTAGTGCAAACAGTTTTACAGTTTACTGCACTTCGATATTCTTCTCCTTATTTCCCTATGGCGGATTATGAACCGGACGTCTAACACATTACCAGAAAACAGCTTACTTCCGCATTGAAAAATAAGGTGGATAATACACTATCAAAAAAATGACAGCTTAATAATCACGAGGAACAGATTTGAGTTGATGCTGAACAGCTGATAAGCTGATCTACTGCCAGTCAGTATGTCCTCCTGAAGACAGAGTCTTATCAAGTGTTTTCATATTAATTAACAATATTTAAAACAGTTAAGTACATTTTTTTCAGGATTCTTTGATGAATAGAAAGATCCAAAAATCAACATTAAATAAAAAGCGTTTGTGATATTGTAAAAGCTTGTAGTCAGTATTTTTATTTTTTTTGGAGGGAATAAATTATATAAATTAATACTTTTATTTAGCAAGGATGCTTTCAATTGATCAAAAGTGATGATAAAGATATTTATAATGTTACAAAAGATTTCTATTTCAGACAAATGTTGCTCTTCTGAACGTTCTATTCATCAAAGAAACCTAAAAAAAAACCTACTCAGCTGTTTTCAACATAAAATAATAAATGTTTTTGAGCAGCAAGTCAGAATATTAGAATGATTTATGAATGATCATACGACTGGAGTAATGATGCTAAAAATTCAGCTTTGAAATTACAAATAAATTACATTTTAAAATATATTCAAACAGTTATTTTTAATAATAAAAATATTTCAAAATTGTACTGTTTTGCTGAACTATGGATCAAATAAATGCAGGCTTGGTGAGCAGAAGAGACTTCTTTAAAAACCATCAAAATCGTACTGTTCAAAAACTTTTGACTGGAAGTGTGCTAGAGAACTGTGAAACAATTCTGGCAACACCTCTCACAATTCCAGCCTCAGACTTGCCAAATTTGAAACATAAACTGAAATGCGATGTGCGCTTTTGTAGCATGTGCCGATTTTGACTAGCTTAACCTGGCCAAGGATAGTTCAGCCAAAAACAGTAGCCACTGACTTCCACAGTATTTTTTTTCATACTTCATGTAAGTCAACGGCTACTGTCAAGTATTTGGATATCAGAATCTTTTTTTGTTCAACAGAAGACAGAATTCATACAGGTTTGGAACAACCTGAGGGTGAGTAAATGCTAGAATTTTCATTTTTTATTGAACTATCCTTTGAAAGAGTTAAATCAGCTGAATCTCTGTGAGTCAGTGATGAATCCAAGAAATCTACGTAAAACTAAATTCCAAAAGATGGTGAATTTATACAAGACTGGAAACTACCAGAAATGTTTAATGAGTAATTCATCTTTGCTGTCCTGAATATCTGGAAAAGTTGCATCTGATCACATGTACACTAAGAAGACGTGGGATAACATCTATCAAAAGTCGTAGAATCTTCATGTGCAAATGACTTTTCCAAAGATCAGGTATCATTCACGCCTTTGGCACCCAAGAAAATGATTCATTTAGTGCTAGCACACTAGGCTCAAAACATAAAATCCATTTTCATTGCCTGTTAATTTCAAAAGCAACCTTAATTTTTCAAAAACAATGTCAAAACAAGTGGTCATATTGGCAGAGCAAGCTGTTTTAGCCTCCAATACAAGCCCTGACAGTTTACTACTTGTCTCACTATACTCGTATCGGTGAGTACTGTGCAAGCCAGCAGCACAACAGAAGATTTACTGCACCTGCCTGCCAGGATAACCTTTGGCACCCGGGCTTCCATCCGGTCCTCTTTCTCCCTGTGGAGAGAGGAGAATGAAAAAAATGTAAGGAGGAAAAAATCCATTACTATAAATATGTCATTAGCATTGGAAACTCTTCTTGTGGAGAGCCATAACAAACAAAAAAGAAAGATAAAAAGCACATTGGAGAGAGAGACGAGTGAAAGGCCTTTCTATTAAAACAACATGTTATTCTTCTGCATGTCTGTAAATAGTTTAGGTCTTTTTTCATGCGTTGCCATTTTTGTCAATATGACAAATGTGGAGCGTGTGTGGCCCACCACAGGATTGTGAGATTATGAAACTAAGATGAAAGCATTATATATTATTTTTTATACTACTATATCTGAACTCTAAATTCCAGAAATTCAGTTCCAAATATTTGAGGAAGTCCAGAGTGTCAGGTCAAAAGTCCATCCGTAATTTATAATGTATGCTAGTCTGGATGATAAAATGCATTTCAACTGAGTAGCAAAGTGTTCTTGTTAGCTGAAAGATTTGTTGTCACATGCATATTTTACTAGGAATGTCAATTAATTTGCGTGACACAAAATGAACATTTAATCATTTTCGTGAATCTGTAGCCTGCTACTTTTTTTTTTATCTTAAAATTTATGTCCAGTTTGGACATGTCTTGGGCAGTACACATACTTCCCATCTTAGGTCTCAAAGGTTTTGAAAAGTTCTAAATGAGAGCTCAACTAAAATAATCATGGCTACTAAACAAAAAAGATAATATTCAGAGCTAAGGTGTGGTCATATTTGCTCAGTGAAATTTCACAGGCGAAAGAAAGCCACAAATAAAACATGGGAATAATGACTTTAGAATCCAAGCTTTTCAATTCTGCCAGCTAGCAAACTTGAAAATTTGAAGCTAAATTTGCACAGGGAAACTCCATCAGGCGAAATTCCACCTGATGCCAATTCACTTCAAAATTAATGGATTCGGCCTTTAAACGTTCGCAGAGCAATGCTGAATGTGACGGCACCTTCAGGATTTTTTTCTGTAATATGATCCCTAGAGTGTACTTTGGTCATACAAGATCATAGTTTATTTCCTTTAGTTCGCCTCTTGTGGCAAGCATACAAAAGTAATGGCATGAATAGGAACTCACTTGATCTCCGGGGTGGCCGGCGGGACCAGGATGGCCTTTCTGTCCCTAAGCAGAGAGAAAGAAAGACTGAGTATTGCGAAAGGAGATAAACAAACACTCCCGTTTATACTTTGTCAAACAAGAGGAGGTAAATTACAGTGAGGATAGTGTGTCTTTAAGGGAGTCACTTCTCAAACATTTGCTTAATCATATCCTGGGGGGGTTTTACATACAGAGCCAAAAGAACTTATTATTATATTCTGTGAACTTTAGTAATTCTAATATCCCACAAACAGCTATTAAATGACCATGAGCTTACAGTACATTCTCATTACACAAGTAACGTCATTCTTTTTTGACATAATGAAATGAAAATTTGCCTTCGCATTCAGTGTGTCTGCCAGTGAGTCACAGGAACAAAGTGAAACCAGCATGTACAATCCCTGAGGTTTACAAATGTTCCCAGGACAGAGGGATGGAAAAGTAATAAATGTAGAGGAACATAACAAGTCTCAAAGTGCACATCAACAGATTCCACAGCAAACCACTTCCGAAGTAATACCAACACATTAACAACTGAGCTGACGCTTAAAATGTCTGGGGACTGGCCAATTAGCTCTCATATCAGCCCATAATGAGGGGGAGACAACATTTTATGCTTATGTGGTAGCAGTACCTCTTCAGGTATTATTTTTATGAGAGTTTACCGCATTACTCAACTATGTACTGTAATTGCTTCATTGCAAATTTCTCGTAAGCAGCAAAAATGTTGCACAGTCACTAGTAACATCATGCATTCATTGTACTCATACTCATCATGTACTGGCGGTGCCAGCTAACAATGGTTGCATAGGTGAGAAAATATATATACATATTAAACTGCATTTATATTGTAGATATTTTACAGAATGTCTAAGCTGCTCTTTTCCATATACTGAAAGTATGAGTCAGTATAGGTAACCACAAAACCAGTAATAAGGGTCAATTTTTGGATGTATGGTTTGTCAGGATAAGATAACATTTGGCTGAGATACAACTATTTGAAAATCTAGAATCTGAGGTTGCAAAAAATATTGTGAAAATTGCCTTGTCCTTGAAGTTGTCCAAATAAAGTTCTTAGCAATGCATATTACTAATGAAAAATTAAGTTTTTCTTATTCTAATGATTTTGATTTTCTAATGATCTTATTCAAATATACCTGTGCTACTAATGACTGGTTTTGTGGTCCAGGGTCACATATATGACTTAGGGTGAGTACATGATAACAGACTTTTTACTCTGGGGTAAAGTATTACTTTAAGAAGAACAAGAACCAGTGAAAAAACAATTTCCTACAAAACAAATCGGAATCATTCTGAGTGTAACGCAACAGGAACATTCATGGCACTCATTCATCAGTGTGCTGAGGTACCACTTCAAGAACCTTTCCTTCTATGAACATTTATAAGGACTGTAAATCTAATGAAGACATCATCGACACCTTCACAGTGAGTGAAAAGTCATGTGGTGTTATGTGTCTTGGCTGGGTAATTGGCAGTAACCTTTGGGATTACAATAACAGAGAGGAAACTTCTATTGACTAGAATTCAAGAGGAGGAATGGAAAGTCAATGGCAAGGTTCAGCTCTTGCTGAAATAAGATGTAAATTGTCTAGAGTAAGTAGTAATCACATATACATATATATATATTATTTGTATATAATATATACATTATTTGTAGGGGTTAAATTGGGATTTGTTATGTGGGGGGGCTCTGTGGTTTCAGGCTTTTGAGAGGTGCACATGTGTATGCAAAGCCTACAAAATCTTATATCAATTCACAAACTGTAAAATATAACATTAAAAAAATGCTGATCAAAATCATTCCATGCTGGCGGTATGCAAAGCTACATCTGACTGCAGGATTTTTAAAATCAAATTTAAGACTATTCAAGACCTTTTTTAAGACTTGCAAAAATTAATTTTAAAATAAAAATGAATGCCAGCAGGGTAGGGCAATGTCTACGGTAACATATTAAACTGTAACATGACTGTAAAACATGATTTACTATTGAGATAAATGTTTTCACAAAAACAAAAAATATATCTAAAATGATAAACCTCATGTTTCAGCCTTTAAACCATTTTTTAAAGAAAAGTATCCAATTTGATTCTTTGAAAATACAATTTGATTCTCTGCCAGTAGGAGGTGCTTTTGGAACGTCAGAAATACAGTGGTTTCCCCAGTAATGGATGTAAACAAAGACGCTTATGAACGCTACTTTATCAGATCAAATTGAAATACAATCGAACCTTTTTTGAAGACACTCGGTTCCCTTCAGAAATACATATAAAAACACCCATGTCACAACATTGCTTGAATTAGTAAGAAAGAGTAAACTATGAGTAAACTATAGCCTTTAATGTTGAAAATATATGAGGAAAGTCCTCTAATGAGTTACCAGGGTAAGCTAATATGCTATATATAGTTCAGATGCAAAACCAGCTAAAAGCCATCTCGGTCAAAAATGATACTGAAATGATACTAAGTGAATGCTCCTGACACACAGTATACGTCCATCAAATACTTTTACTTCAAACTCACTAAATTACAGCCTCTGCTCAGTCTAAAGTACCAGTACTTACATAGAAACCTAAACATAGTAGCCAGAAAGAAATTTAAAGACAAAAAACAATTTAAAACCCAACAAACGTGAAGAAAAGTTTTTGTGAAGAAAAGTTTCCTTAAAGTGCTCCTATTATGCCTTTTGAAATATGACCTTTTATTCAGTGTGTCATGTAGCTGTATGTGAACATCTAAAAAGTGTTCATCTGTATGTGAACTATCTGCAAATATCTGCAAAGTTGTGAAGCCGTCTATCAAAAAAAGAGGGTCGGCTCACAATCGCCTAAAGGAGTCGTCAGGAATTCGAATCTTATTCGGTTACGGCTATACGTCACGAAGTAACACATCTGCATAATGTCCGCCTGCGTTCTACGTCGCAAACAACTTGCCCGCCCACAAACACAGTAAAATTTCCATGTGGTTTACGTCATGTCGAGAAGACGCTGAATCCTACGTTGTGTGAGTAAATTTGTTTTATATTCGCTTCCAAAAGATTGAGATTTGTAGAAAGGTTGTATTTTCTAGCGATCGTTCAAAATGCGTAGTTGTGTATGTTATGTTGTGTAACAACCCTGCACATGTCTGGCTAACCGGCAAGGAAGGCTTGTTTCTGTGTCGACCAAAGTGCACATGTAGCGGAGCGCACCCACCGTGCTCAAAGTTCAAATGAGTTATGGCAATGGGTGTATCGTTTTCCGACACGTGCTGTACGCGGTAGACCAATCATAAAGGAATGCGTCGTCTGACCAATCACAGCAGTGAGGGCTCACTGAAAAGAGGGGTTTAGAGTGATTCTTCGAACTGCTTTGCACGAGTCGTTTACAAATCATTTAGAAATGAGGTAAAATTTAATCTATTTTTTGGACAAAACTAAAGTGTTTTTTGACCTTACATTCATGTAAACCTGTTTTAGGAGACTCATAAAACAATATTAGCAACCTTTAAAATGGCATAATAGGAGCACTTTAAGAAGAAAAAAAAAACATAATTTGGTTTGATGTTTTGTTAATATAATGAAATTCATGCAATTTTAAATGTGGTTTCAGTATTCAAACTGATTTTGCAGCTACTGTATATGATTTAGAGCAAACACTCTACCCACATCTACTGTGCTAGTGCCAGCTGTTCCATCAAGAGATTCAGTGTTTATCTCTGCCTGCTGGGGCAAATCTCTTTACAAAACACCGCTGTCAGAAACCTAATTAGTGAAGACTTTTCTGAGTAAATAAAACAAATCATAGGCTGGCACAAGCGATCAAAGACAGGTTAAATGCATATAACAACGTGCCTGTGATCTCCACAGTGGAACTGAGTGCTCTGCTGTGGAGGACAATAGACAATGCCCTCCCTCCTCCTTCTCCTAAACTATGGAAATATATTACACAAGGGGAGGGAATTCCCGAGAACTAAAGAGTCAGTGGAAGAAGGAGGGCTAGTCTTCATTGCCATGAAAAAGAGAATGCGTCTTGCCATTGGTGCTTATACTTGTGCCATGCATAAACAGACAACAAATAAATCCCAGATGTGCGAGCTAAAGGGACCGTAATAAAAGGAAGCAATTGTTTCAAGCCTGAGTCCATGTATGATGCTGTATGCGTGTGGTGGACATTTCAATCCAGAAGATAAAGCCTCCTTTCTGTGTTTGCCAATATATTTTATGTCATCATATTTTAATTTGGTTAAAGAGTTAGTTAAGCCAAAAATGAATATTCTGTCATTAATTGCTCCCCTGCACTTCGTTCCAAACCTGTATGGCCATTCATCTTCAGAACACAAATTAAAATATTTTTGATGAAATCCAAGAGCTTTCTGATCCTGCACAGACAACAACTACTAAGTTCAAGGCCCAGAAAGGTAGTAAGTACATAGTTAAAATTCTGTTATGAAGCTATGAAAATCTTCATGTGTCCAAAATCACTGACTTGATCATTCATTCACAGTTTATTACTTACTGAATACCACCCACAGTAGTGAGTGAACATGTGTGTATAGCTGTATGGCGCATTGTGAATGGCATGCTCTATCCCATCCGGCATGAAATCTGACATGAAATCCATTCTGGTTTTAATCAGATTTTAAGCCACAAGTAAATACTGTTTGCAAAAATCAGATTTCACGCAGACAACAAACAAAAGATTTTTTGACGATACATTAGAGCGGCAGACAGGCTTAATACAATATCTTAGCAGCACTTAGAAAATTTCTCCACTGGGAAATTGATTCATAAATTTAAATCACTACTAAATCTGTGATTTTTGTTGATATTGAGCGCTACCAAATAAGCCAAGATAACTTAGCTCCTAGCTACTCAATTTAAACTTGATTTACTCCAACTTTAAAAACATCTGACAGCTGAGGATTTGGTCCAAAACAAATTCAGTCCAAGACAGTCTGTAGTATCTGTCTCTTTCTGTTTTGCACTATTTTTCTTATGTAAACCTTAGCTACAGAAAAAGGAACAAATACACTTTTTCTCTGTTGACCCGTGTGTCGCTTCGTAAAACTATTGCAGACACAGATGCTCTTCCAGGTAACTATGAATGGACACCTCCAATTCCAAAAAGCGCAGCTTGTTCTAGTTCCATTTCACAGTCTGTGCCAAAGGACCGTCTTCCTCCCAAATGGTCATTCACCTCTGGCTGAGTAAAAGCAAAAGAATCTTTTCCCCTGTAGAAACTGGCCTTTTTTCCATCTCATTCAGTAAATCTGTGACAGAAATTATCAGGGAATAAAGTTCAATATAATTTTGCTATTACAACCAAGGACATCTACGAGACTGATATCCAGTAACAGATGTGGTCAAGGGTCTGAGTTTGTTGATGTTCAACAAGCATATTCCTACTGCTCAAACAGGTGGCAGGGAATGATGTGTTTCGAAAGCCCAGTTATATAGGAAAGAAAAATAAGACCATTTTTAGCTGAAAGGACTTGAAGACAACTATGTTTTATAGCAGTCTTATCCCTGTCTGAGATTTATTTCCAGCCAATGCCTAAGGCTAAAGACCCAAATATTATGAAAATTTCCTTTCAATACTGCTAAGTTTTTATCTTAAACCATGCCACATAATGTCAGCACATGGTGGAAGAAAAGCAAGTCTTGCTGTCTCTTGTACTGTTCTGTAGCCATTTAATTATGGTTTGCCTGTTTTTATAAATAAGTGGTGTTTGCCTGTATAAAATATTCTATGCAAAACATGACACTAGGATTTCGCAGATGGTTGTCATGCAGTTACTATGGTGTTCTAAGTGTTTTTAGTAGGGTTGGGTAAAAAAATTGATTTCTCAGTTTTAATCGACTTCCATTTTTACGAAAGAATATTGCTTCTTAAAGGGGTCATCGGATGCTAAGTTCACTTTTACATGTTGTTTGAACATTAATGTGTGTTGGCAGTGTATGTACACATCTACCCTGTAATGGTAAAAATCCATGCAGTGGTTTTTAATTAATCTGTAAAAATAATATCCCCTTTTTCAAATCGAGCCATTCTCAGATGCCTGTCGTTGATGCGTCACACCCACGGAGGCCGCTCCCACGATAGTTGATTGACATGAGCGTCTTACATCAGATCAGCTGTAACAGTCCGACCTCCATTGTTTTGATGCCGGAGCAGGGATGAAAGTTAGACAAGAATTAAGTGATTGAGGTGTTGTGTTGTTGGATGTAATAATGAACGTAGTGGTCGTCATTTACTCCTGACATCTGAGCTGCTGAAGATGCAGTTGATGGACCTTTCTCACATTTCCGGGTTTCTCATAGCGGAAGTCGTCATAGTTGGGTAAAATCCGAGAGCAGCGAATGGAAGAGTACCACAAATATATTATATGCATTCCCATTTGCTCAAAGAGCAAAAGAAAAAATACACAATAGTGTTTTCACGACTTTCATTCAAAGGAAAAAAATTGAGAGAGACCGATATCGGCAGTCAGAAGAGAGAACAATGTCAAATTTACCATCCCTCCCATTGACGCAGCATTAGAAACACCCTCGCATAGCGTTACCTAGTTTTTTTTGTAACTTGATGGAAAGGTGATATAATACAAAGTATAGTGTTATAAATGTACATATATATTTTGAAAAATCAAAATATAAAAAACTTATTTATAATGATGATGATCATCACAGGCTTGTGAAAATTACGTTTGTTTGTGAAGGGAATGCGCCTCCTGATCTACATAAATGCGTCTATGTTCACGCAAATCATTCGTGATCCAGCTTCACTTACAGCGGAAGTGAGAATAAGGGGTCGCCTTTCCTAACAATGTGCTAGTAAGCAAGTTTAGCGGCTAAACGCAGCTAAATGCGGCTAAAGTAAACAGGCTCGTCACTCCACAGAGAGAAGAGAGGGGCGGGGCGAGCAGAGCTCATTTGCATTTAAAGCAGCCTCAACCAGAATGAGATGATTTTTGCAGAGCTGATTTTGGCAAGGTAAAAAGGGTGTTGTTTTACACTACCATTGAGAATTTTTAACCAAAGTACATTATAGACTTTTCATTAAGACCCTAAAGAATCATATCAACTGGAAAATGGGAATCCGATGACCCCTTTAAATCCCAAGAATCAATCAGTCTCCCATTCAATGAATCACAATAAGCTTTATGTTTTGTTACTTTTGATATGAAACAAAGTGTCAGATTTCAAATTCTGTCCATTTTTTACAGTATTCAAACAATAAATGATGTTTTGGCCTCAGTTCAAGATAAGTTCAGATCCTCTCCTCTGATTTAATAGCAGTTTTAGAACAAAAAAACATGAATAAACATTCGAAGGTATGTTAAAAGAAACTGCTGAAAGACGTCATTATGACAGTTTGTAAACAATATGTCACATAATGTCACATTTACCTCGGAAAAAAACATATTTGGTGACCATAAACTTGTTAGTCAGCTAGAAGAATGAACTCTAGAGAGGAGAATTTGCTAAATATATGCACCGTATAACATAATCATTATAATTTTTACTGTTATTAAATTTTATTCATGTTTGAATAAATCCATCAAGTTTTTATCACAGCCACCATTTAAATGTTTATATTTCAAAAAAACAAATTAGAGTAAAAAAATTATGTAATTGTAACTTTACTATTATAAAAACTTCATTGAGTGTACTTTAAGTGTTTTTTAATTTTAAACCTATTATAGTAATGTATTATAGTAATGTAGTAACAACTGACTGTATATTTTACAGCTTTAGTTGACAGATTTATTTCCTTTAGAACATGTCATGTACTGTACTGATATATTTCCAATATAACTGATATTGACTTGAATCAGAAATCGAATTGCAAGCTTGTGAATCAGAATCGTGAAATGTGCACCAAAAACCAACCCTAGTATTTAGTGTATTGCTATACGGTTGCTAGGGAGTTTAGGTGGTTGCCAGGTGGTTATTTAATAAACCACATCCTAAAACAGTCCATCCTTTGTTTAATAGAGACAGCTTAACCAGCCTCCAAACCAGAAGAGGCTGGTCTTTAGTTGATATAGCTGGGCTTCCAGCCTGACCAGCTCAGAAGTGTCCAAAAACTCCAAAACCAGCAAAACCAGACCAAAGAATGCAGATTTTAAAGTACAAAATCTATGAGTCTGAAAAGCCACACAATATGAGGTCATTTACATTTGTATCACAAAAACGTAATGGCAACATTTCACAATAAAGTTCCATTTGTTAATATTAGTTAAGTAACAATTAAAAATAAAATGAAATGTTGTTAGTATTATTTAATGAATGTGAGCTAACATTTACTAACAAACAAAAATTAATAAATACTGTAACAAATGTATCATGTACGTATCATCAGCATACAGTGATGAAGCTGATGTAATTTTTTTGGGTCTTAATGAAAGGTCTATAACATACTTTGATTAAAATTTGTCAATGGAAGTGTAAAACAACACCCTTTTTACCTTGTCAAAATCAGCTCTGTAGACACCACCCTGTTTTGTTGCTTTAAATGCAAATGAGCTTTGCTCACCCCGCTCCTCTCTTCTGTGGGGCGAAGAGCTGTGCTCTGAGAGAATGTTTACTTTAGCCACAACTAGCCATGAAATGTACTAACTAGCACGTTAATAGGAAAGACGATTACAAAGATTCATAAAAAAACCCTTATACTCGCTTCTGCTGTAGGTGAAGTTAAATGAATGATTTGCACAAACACAGATGCAATTAGGTAGATCGGGAGGCGCATTCCCATCACAAACAGACAAAATCTACTGTGTCTTCAGCAGCTCAGATGTCGGGAGTAAATGACAACTACTATGTTCATTATTACATCCAACAACAAAACACCTCAATCGATTAGAAGGCATTCTTGTCTACGTCCCTGCTTCGGCATCGAAACAATGGCGGTCGGACTGTTACGGCACATTTAGGATGGGTCTAAGGTAAGACGCAAGTGTCAATCAAATATTGTGGGAGCAGCCTTGGTCCGTGTGTCGTCACACAGAAAAGAAGCTGAGAATGGCCTGATTTGAAACAGGGGATATTATTTTTAGGGATTAAATAAAAACCACAGAGTGGATTTTTATCTTTATAAGGTGGGTGTGTACACACACTGCCAACACACATTTTAGTTCAAACAACACGTAAAAGTGAATTTTGCATCCAATGACCCTTTTAACTAATAGGACCTTATTGACAGGTGTTACCAGTTTAATACTTTGGGTAAGAAGTTTGTTGAAAACCTCATTATGAGCAACAATAAAAGTGATGCTTGCTGTAGATGCTTTACTTCGAAAACAAAAAAACTGGTTCAACTATTTCTGAGAACTTAGATAAGCAAGGCCATCCGAGCACAGACCAGCTGAGTGTGGGAATATGAGTAAGAAGAAAGGAATCTGGAGCTTGTAGTGATGAATGACGTAGAGTCAGCTCTACAGAAATCACTTCAGGGCACAGCACAGAAAAACACTAACGTATACACACCATGCAACGGTTCACTGTTCACAGCTTGGGTCTGTAAAATAGTTACACGAGCCAATTGACAAATACGGTGTATAAATTATCATTGCCAAAAGGGTCCCAGTGAACCTCGGTGAGGGGTGGAGCAGCACAATCTCCAAGCAGACGTTAGTAGCCTACGCTTGTCCTATTACAGCACACCGTCCAGCCGTGCCAGACTCCACATCTGCTGATCCCCAGAGCGAGAGTGTGAAACGATTGAAAGACTGTACATGGCTTAATATTCCAAAATTAAAAGCATAACTCTGTCCCAGCCGATCCTTACCTGATCATATGACCAAATGTGTCATTGCTACTTACTGTACATGTGTTACTTTACAACACGTTTGAGCATTACTTTCTTTTCAGTTGTTTTATTGTTACAAGATTTTGTCTCTGGCCACGGTCCACGGATGGAATAACTTTCTGGTTTGCTGCCAGCAATAATTTAGCACAAGTAGTGTCTGCAACTATTTTCCACCAGCTTTTAATATTTTTTTATATCTGTGGCTGTGTGATTGGAAACACATGGAGGTAGAGAAAATGCCAGGTAATTCCATTACTTTACAATGTTTCAGGGAGTCGTTTTGATCCAAACATTCAAACAAACACCATTGATTCTGAATATATGTAAAACTGCTCATGTAATACGCCACACATGTATGGGTCTCTTTGTGTGTGACTGCTTAACAGCACATAAAATGACTTCTTAGAATCGTGTATGCCAAAGTACTGAATGCCAAATTTATAAACCCAATTGAAAATGTCATCTGTGAAGGTTTCCTAGAAGCTTAATAGGAAATTTTCCCCTTTTGGAGAAAGTGAGTATGGGCGTCAATTTGGCATTAGACAGATTGTAGCAGACTGGCTGAAAGTGTTAGTACGGGGATCTGGCAGAGCCAATTTCATCTCAGTGGTGTAGACAGTGTATATGTTCACTGGAAATACGACTGTTTTAAAGCAGGCCTTCTGCCCTGGCCAAAGCGCTGTCGGTTCATTTGATTTGGGAGCCATTTACCTCTTTTGTTGTACTATAATGACACCTATTTGGTCCTGTTAGGTAAAGAACATTTCAAAATAAAATACACACACTACATGGAGGTAAACCGCAGTATTTTACAAGGAATTTTCCACAGACATCACTTGGAATTGGACTACAGTGAGGTCATACGCTGGCTATCCTGTTCACAGTGCCGTCGAGGACATCAAGGTCAGGTGGACATGTCTGAAACAAACTGGCTTTCTTTTCAGAAAAGCAGGGGAAATGCTCTAAGCTTCCGTGAGGTCTTCTACGAGAACCTTTTTCACACAAAGAAACAAGACACAAGAACCTGTTTCGCATTTGCTGATTTAGACTGATACACCGCCATCCAAAATATGCCGTGGTGTAACTGTATGTGAAGGATTACTTTAGCATCGGCTGATATAGCAATAATGTTTCCTGGAAAAACATGATGCTATGCTGTTGCAAATTAAGTGTGCTGAACATTTCCAAACATCTGGGTTGGGAACTACGCTTAGATCCGTTCTGTGACGTGACATTGGTGGAGTCTCCCATTAGTAGAGGAATCAAAGAATGACTCTTACCTTCTGACCAGCTTGACCAAGTAGACCAGGTAGCCCTAATATCCCAGGGTCCCCCTATAAAGGAGAACACTGAAAATTACTCCTGGTACAGTAAATTTGACAATGATAACATATTCAGAGACATCACACATTGTAAGTTATACCACTGGTTTGCTATTATGCTACACCGATTATTGAGTATTGGGGCAGAACAGGCTACAAAACTAAAAAAAAATATTTATGCAACACTGAATGGGTTATATATGCATATAAAGTGCTGCCTGAAAGTTTGTGAACCCTTTAGAATTTTCTCTGAATCTCTCCTGAAAGTACGGAAAGAGAATCTAAACAAGAGAGTGGCAAAATTATGTGAATCTTTGCTTTCAGTATCTGGTGTGACCCCCTTCTGCAGCAACAACTGCAGCTAAATTTTAGCCCATTCCTCAGTACAGAACCACTTCAACTCTATGATGTTGGTGGGTTTCCTAATATGAACTGCTTGCTTTTTAATCTTCTATGGAGCCTGTGAGTTTGATCTTCCAAAATGCAGATTAAATGCAGCTTCAAAGGGCTCTAAATGATGCCAGTCGAGCAAGAAAGGTTTTATCTAGCGAAACCATTGATTATTTTCTAAAAGGAATAACAATTACTATACTGTTTAAACTCAAATGCTCATCTTGTCTAGCTTTGTGTGTACTCTGTGTATTCCAGTTCAAGACAGTTAGGGTATGTTAAAACACTCCCATCTCATTTTCTCCTCCAACTTCAAAATTGTCCTACATCGCTGTTTTAACTTTTTTTTTTTATCTTCTTTGTACATTCAGATGGGAATTTTTCAACATACCCTGTCTTGAACCAGAATACACAGAGTTCACGCAAATTGTTATATTTTTTTTTAGAAAACAACCGATCGTTTCACTACATAAGACCTTTCATCCTTGGCTGGGATAGTTTAAAGCCCTTTGAAGCTGCATTTAAACTGCATTTTGGAAGTTCAAACTCACATGGCTCCATAGTAGTCCACTATATGGAGAGAAATCCTCAAGAAACATAATATCTTTATGACTGAAGAAAGAAAGGCATAAACATTTTGGATGACAAGGGGGTGAGTACATTATCTGTAAATTTTTGTTCTGGAAGTGAACTTCTCCCGTAACTTTGTTCTCTTTTAACCATTCTTTGGTAGAATGACTTGTATGCTATTGGTTGTTGTCTTGCATAACCCATTTTCTCATTAGATTCACTTCACAGACAGATGTCCTGATATTCTTCTTTAGAAATTGCTAGAATAATTCAAAATTCATTGTTCCATGACTGATGGCAGGCCGTCCTGGCCCTGATTCAACAAAACAGGCCCAAACCATGAAACTATCACCACCATGTTTCACAGATGGGATAAGTTTCTTATGCTGGAATGTAAGAAGTGTGTTCTTATCTCCAAACATTACATTTCACATTTAAACCCAAAAGTTCTACTTTGGTCTCATCCATCCACAATACATTTCTCTAATAGTTTTCTGGTTTGTCCACATGATCTTAATCAAATTGTAGACAGGCAGCAATGTTCTTTTTGGAGAGCAGTGGCTTTCTTCTTGTAACTCTGCCATGCACAGCATGGTTGTTCAGTGTTATCCTGATGATGGACTTAAAAACATTAACATTAGCTAATGTGAGAAAGGTCTTTAGTTGCTCAGAAGTTACCGTTACCCTGGGTGCCTTTGCAACCTCGCAGACTATTACACGTCTTGCTTTTGGAGTGATCTTTGTTGGTGGACCACTCCTAGGGAGTGTTACAGTGGTCTTGAATTTCCTCCATTTGTACACAATTTGTCTGACTGTGGATTTGTGGAGTCCAAACACTTTAGAGATAATTTTGTAACCTTTTCTAGCTGGATGAGCAACAACAACTCTTTTTCTGAGGTCCTCAGAGATCTACTTTGTTTGTGCCATGAATCACCTCCAAAAACATTATTAGACTTTGATAGATCCCTGTTCTTTAAATAAAACAGGGGACACACTGACATCTGATAGACATCCCACACCCCTGAATAGATGGACTCTAACTTCACCTTCAAATGAACTGCTAATCCTAGAGATTCACATACTTTTGCCACTCATAGATATATAATATTACATAATTTCCTGAATAAATAAATGACAAGAAATATTTTATGATCTAATTTGTTAAACTGGGTTTGCTTTGTAAACTTTTAGGACTGGAAATCTGATGATGCTTTGGGTTAAATTTATGCTGAAATATAGAAAATTCTTTCAAGCAGCACTGAATATGTTCAAATTTAACAGTGTTGACAAAACATCTGTGAGCACATAAACATTCTGTACATCCATATATTCTATAGTTCACATGTTTACAGTCAGTAAATGCTATTCTTTTGAATTTCTGTTCATTAAAAAATTATGAGAAAACATACAGTTTCCACAAAAATCTAAAGCAGCACAACCAAGCACCAGATTCTCTGCAAAATTATGCATTAAGAGCCAGGGGTGTAAACTTTTGAACAGAATGAAGACGTGTACATTTCTCTTATTTTGCCTAAATATCATTTTTTTCCCATTTAGTACTGCCCTTCAAAAGCTACAGAAGGCAAAAAAATTGAAATTTACCCTGATCTTCAAATTCAAAATGTTTTCACCCCCAGCTCTTAATCCAATCCAAATGTTTAACTGTTTAGGACAAACAAGGGGCTCATAAACAACTATCACTAAACAAACAAACAAACAAAAAATCACTGTAGATCATTCAGGTAACAACACAGTATTAAGAATCAAGTGTATGAAAACTTTTGATTTCATCTGTATGTAATAACATTTAACTAATGAATATTGTAGCACATACCTTCATTCCATTTGGTGCTCTGCCAGGTGAGAGTCCAGGGTCTCCTTTTTTCCCCTGCAACACAGAGGACAAACAACTGATCTATATCACCACTCACGGAAAAATGTAAAAAATACAATGAGGTGTGTTTAGATAATACAAAGCTTTCAGAAAAGTTCAACTGAGTATGCCATCTTAAAAGGCTTTTAAATGAAAAGGCTTTTCAAAGTATCTACAGTGACACACCACTCACTGTTGTTTTGAATCATGTATACATCACACAGGAAATGAGGAGGTTACTAGGGAGTTATTGTGCTCTCCAAACAGAATACTGTAACATGATTCCTCTTTTCTATAAAGTCTACATGGATAAGAGGACCTGCAAAGGAAAGGAGCGTTGTTTACACAAGAGAGTGACCCATGTATGCTAGTGAGAATAAGTTTACAGTACGTCTCTGCAATGACACTAGGGTTCACACACTACATTCTTCTGCCTTTTCAGGCAATGGGATGAGGCAATGCCTTATGCTTGTGATTTAGACACATGTAGTGGTAGCATATTTTTTCTCCAGTTAATCTGAGCAGTTAACCTGTCATTTTTTGGTTTGACAATGCTTCCGGCATTGTTTTTGTGGCTGTTATCATCATGCATATCAGGTAAGAGTGCAAACATGCCCATAAATCTATGCTGAATACAGTTTGCATGGGATTTTGCAGGTTTTCAGTTTAGCCGTGACGGATTCACAAGGGAATGTACAACTCACTCCAACACTGCAATTCAGACACCAGAATTGGCTCTCTAAAGCCAAAAGTGTGCTTGTCTACACCATGTGTCTGGATACATGCCAGTTATAATGCTCTTATCTATCATTTGATGAAGTACTGCTCAATGAATGACAAAATTACTGCTATTTGAATAGATTTCTAGAGAGAAACGTCTGCTAAGAAGCCAACAACAAACATATTGCAGTGGGTGTCTCTCTCATTCGGTCCTTCCTTCTATCCATTTGTTTCATCCGTGTCCCATTTGGCAGTAACAGCAAGAGAGGGAATTTAAAATTGGGCTTGCCTTCATATGGCTAAGAAAGATCTTTGCTCTCCTGGTCTATTGTAAGACCGCCACAAGCAGCCAGTAAAAAGAACAACTGTGAAAAGCGTGAATGGAAATAAACAAGCCCAATGATGTAATCAAACTCATACGTCACCCATATTTCTTGCCAGCGTTCATCAGAATTCATCTACTCATGTTTTATTGTTTTCTTTTAATTTATAACAGCTACATGTAGATGGCAGAGTTACTGGTTTTCTATTTGTCTTAAAATGTAGTAGTGTTTCACGGTAGTACTGGAGTAGTAGTAGTATGTTTTTACTGCTGTCTTTCTGGGTATTATAAGATAATGCATACAGTAGTCTACCTTGGGATATCTATCACTGTTGTAAAAATACACAATCACCTATTAAAGTGCTACCTAAAGCACTTATGGCTCATAATTAGAAGCCACTGAGTAGATCAAAGCTCATGCATATGTTTAATGATCTCCTTTAAGTTTGTGGAATTCACTAATAAGTTCATGACTTGCATTTTATGAGCACATGTACGTTCAAACATACTGATCAATGTCATCACAAGTTTCTTTGTAAAACAGCTAAACAAACAAAACAAAAACAAAAACAAAAGCGGTCTCATAGTTCCAACATACTAGCTGGTTAGCATCCACAAAAGCATCACAACACTGTATTTAGTGGTACGTACCTTGGATCCGGGGGTCCCCGGGCGGCCTGGGTTTCCATGCGGACCAGGGGGACCCTACAAAACAACACAACACATGTTCACTTGTATTTGTGTGCTGCCTCCTTCACAGTAACTGTGCAATCACTGCGGGTGACTTGCTGGGTCACAAGCCTTGAACCACATTATTGTTTTTTTTTTTTTTCCAAACAATAAATGGCCAATAAAAAGACAAGAAAGGAAAGGAGAGGGGAATAATAGATGTACAGATTCTGTGAAATTAATACTCATGTACCAGCTTTTGAAGCACATGACCAATACGTCTGTCAGTTCAACAGCTGCTATCAAGGACCCAAATTAAAACTCCTAAAGCGCCAATGTGAGTCAAAATTGACTTTGGCAGATAAAAATGAGCAACTCCCCTGTTAGGAACAGCAGCTTGATTTAAATCATATTACAAAACGATAATTTGACTCTCAGTGATGTAAGCGACATAAGCTAATTAAAAAAAAAAAAAAAAAACGCCTATTAAAGAAAACATCTGTCAAAACTGATCCATCTTCAATAAACTTTTTCCTTAGTGGAAATTACATTGTCAGACATTTCGTTTGGAAGCCTAAAAGATTTTTTTTCTTTTATGTGGTGAAATGTTTTTGCTCAAATTGGGTTCAAGTTAAATGATAAATGAATTTATTTTTTTTAACAGATGAGGTAAAACAGCATCTTTGGAAGGCCGTTTCTGCCACTAAATAACAATTTTTTAAAAAGGTAGTTTTTTAACCCACAATTCTGACTTTTTCTCAGTCAGAATTGTGAGATATAAACTTGCGATAGCAAGTTATAGTCAGAATTGTGAGATATAAACTCAGAAATCATACTTTTTTCCTCAGAATTGCATGATATAAACTTGCAATAGCGAGTTATAAAGTCAGAATTGCAAGATATAAACTCGCAAATCTGACTTTTTTGTCAGAATTACTTGATATAAACTTGCAATTGTGAGTTATAAAGACAGAACTGTGAGATATAAACTTGCAAATCTGACTTTTTTCTCAGAATTGGTTGATATAAACTCAATTATGAGTTATAAAGTCAGAATTGTAAGATATAAACTTGCAAATCTGACTTTGTTTCTCAGAAATGCATGATATAAACTTGCAATTGTGAGTTATAAAGTCAGAATTGTGAGATACAAACTTGCAAATCTGACTTTTGTCAGAATTGTGTGATATAAACTTGCAATCACAAGTTATAAAGTCAAAATTGGGAGATATAAACTCAAAAATCTGACTTTTTTTCTCAGAAATGCATGAAATAAACTTGCATTTGTGAGTTATAAAGTTAGAATAGCTAGACATAAACTTGCAATTCTGTAAAATAAAGTCAATTCTAAAAAATAAAGTCAGAACTTTTTTTTCAGAACTGCAAGTTTTTATCTGACAATTCTGATTTATAACACGCAATTTCGAGTTATAAAGTCAGAATTGTGACATTAACTCTAAATTCTAAAAATGTACTGTATCAGTCTCTTTTTCCCCTTAAAGTTGGACTAACTCGCTATTGCAAGACTGTATCTCACAAAATCTGAAAAAAAGTCAGAATTGTGAGTTTTTTTCTTGTAATTCTGACTCTGTAACTCACAAGTGCGAGTTTATATCACTTATTTCTGAAAAAAAAAGTCAGAATTGTGAATTTGTATCAAACAGTTCTGAGAAAAAATTCAGATTTGTGAGATAAAAAGTCACAATAATTTTTTTTTAGTTTTTTATTCAGTGGCGGAAACGGGTTTCCATAGCATCTCTATGCCAATGTATGTATCAACAGAAACAGAATCTGGTTGCATTTAGAATAGCAATTTGACCGTCTTGATTAACTCTACATTAAAGCGATGATGAATCCACAGTGGCAGTCCCATCTGTAAATGCCTCCCAAAACCACGTGTGGTGCACTTAGGCACCATTATAAATTTCAGACAGAAATTTGGAAAGAATAAGTGCCTGAAAAGAATGAAAGGAAAAAAATAAGTCAGGGCAATAAATAAAGATATATAGTGGATCCCTTTATTCTTATACAGGTTCAGGGCCTCTCAGGCCCCCACCTTTAGCTCAAACACTGGAAAAATGTTTAAGAATTGGAACATTTACTTCAGTCCCTTAAAATCACCAACGCTGTCAGAATCTGAGGAAAGCAGCTTAGTCAAATCTAGGGAATGGAGAAATGTTTAAAAACCTCATACATTTTTCATTATTTTGGCCCTCATGGTAAGTACTGTATGTAAGCAGCACAGTTTGCCCAAAGCATGAATTCAGAAAATTGCCCTCCACTTAAAAAAAAAGCGTTGTGTTTTAAAGGGTACTTCTGGCATATGCTTTTGGCATATACCATATGGACATGATTTTCTTCATTAGCTCACTTTTCCAGCAGCGACCAGGGGGCTTGGGTAGAGAGAGTGCACGAAAGCTCCCTAGACACTGATTTATATGCTCTGTTAGTAAAGCAGACAAAATGGAAGTGATCTTAAACAACAAACTGCAAAAGCCACAATCCAAATGGCTGTCACTTTGCAGGTTAATATGTGCCAACTGAAACTAACGACTACACTGATAGGGAACCAACTCTGTGGGGTGGAATGATTTGGTCTTGATGTTTATTTGCACATGCTTTCTCCATTGTTTTAGCATTCAATTCACTGAAACAATTATGCAAATCGGGTAAATAAGCACAATATGTGCTGAACACAGTTTGCATGACACAATTGTAAGTTGCAGAGGATGCAGCATATACTAGTGGGACTATACATCTAGACTGAGATCCAGCAACATATATACCAGTTATGCCAGTTATAACTCTTCTCTATCATTTAATCATCATTGGAAAAGTTACTGCTGCCAAGATCAGCAAAAAAAGTACACAAACAACTCTCATAAATTAAATTCAATTTACAGTTTCTGGTACAGCCCTATTTAAGCACATTTAATGGCTACTTGGATCACTGGTCAGTTTTTGTGCTGAAGGACTTTTCAACTGTTTGCCTCTGGCTCACCAATGAATCCACTGCAATGAATGGATGCCATCAGAATGAGAGTCTAAACAGTTCATCAATTGATGTCTTGTAAAACAAAAAGCATGTTTGTTTGTAATTAACAAATCCATCATGATGTTTTCATCTTCAACCCATTGCTTCTGGCTAAAATATAAGTCCTCTATCCATAATAATGCCTTCTCTGGTGAAAAAGTCATCTGGTCTGAATCAGGAGAGAAATATGCACCGTTTACAAGCAAGAACAGTCCAAAACAGTTCTAAACAAATATTGCAATGGATTTTGATGTGAAAGGACAACAGAGGATGGACTTTTTTACTTGAGGCAATCGTGTGGATTACTTGTGAATTATTGTGATGTCTCAGACTGTTTTTATTGGCTGTTTGAACTCTGATGGCACCCATTCACTACAGAGGATGCATTGGTGATGTAATGCTAAATCTCTCCAAACCTGCTCTGAAAAAGAAACAAACTCATCTACATCTTGGATGGTCTGAGAGTGAATACATTTAAGCAAATTTTCATTTTTGGGAGAACTATTCCTGAAAGATTTAAGTATTTCTCAGAATTGTGTGATATAAACTTGCAATAGCAAGTTCTAGTCAGAATTGCGAGATATAAACTCACAAATCTTACTTTTTTTCTTAGAATTACTTGATATAAACTCGCAATAGCAAGTTCTAGTCAGAATTGCAAGATATAAACTCACAAATCTTACTTTTTTTCTTAGAATTACTTGATATAAACTCGCAATAGCAAGTTCTAGTCAGAATTGCAAGATATAAACTCACAAATCTTACTTTTTTCTCAGAACTGCAAAAAATGTTGCAATAGCAAGATATAAACTTGCAAATCTGACTTTTTTTCTCAGAATTGTGTGATATAAACTTGCAATAGCAAGTTCTAGTCAGAATTGCAAGATATAAACTCACAAATCTTACTTTTTTCTCAGAACTGCAAAAAATGTTGCAATAGCAAGATATAAACTTGCAAATCTGACTTTTTTTCTCAGAACTGCGTGATATAAACACACAATTACAAGTTATAAAGTCAGAATTGTGAGATATAAACTCAAAAATCTGACTTTTTTTTTCTCAGAAATGCGTGATATAAACTTGTAATTGTAAAAGAAACAAATTAACCTACATCTTGGATGGTCTGAAAGCAAATAAATTTCAGCAAATTTTCATTTTTGGGTAAAGTATTCCTGAAAGATTTATGTATTTGAATTGCATTTTACAGTATAAACATGAACGTAATGAGATGAATATTTGTCAGTCATACATAAATGAAACAGGTATGAAACAGGTAAGATCAATGTACTCAAAATCATGGCTTGAATTACTACTAACTTTGATTTTAGTGAAATAATAACATTTTCAAAATTAATTTATTTAAATTGCTTAGAATAAGAATAAATCTGTTCAGTGTCTATCAATTAACTTAGCTCCATTAAAAAAGTACAAACATGGTTAAAATATGGCTAGCTGTGAAACAAGCTACATGAAACTAGTTACAATTTATGAGAATTTTTTTTGTTTTAACCTGGTTACTGTGCATTAAAACACATTCAGTTTATTACAGAAATCTTATCTGTTTCTTATCTGTTTAATGTATGACCGACAAATATGCATCACGCTAAGTTTATTAGTTTGTAAAACGGCCTAATCCAAATGGATGGAAATTTTATATGCAATTAAGAGACATTAAACCTAAAATGTAGGCCTAAATATCTTTTGAATGATAGCTGACAGCCATCAGGGAAGTTATTCATATTGTAGAGCAAATAACACGCAACGGTGAGATTCAAAGACTAAAAGCCGAAAGGCAATGCTAAGCCTACTTGTCAAGGCAGCGCTGTTATTTATATATGATCCACCTGGGGTTAGCCATGAGTGGGGCTCTTATTCATCGGCCTTCCTGCTGAGTACACACAAACTAGCCATATGGAGATACTTACAAGAAGCTCATATACAGATTTCCACCTCGTTTTTTATGTTTGGTCAGGTTTTCCACATGTGGCCATAGTTAGTGATCAGAGAAGAATGAGAGAGGGGTATCAAGAAAGCCTATCAGGTTACATATTGGTTAATCGCTCCTGCTCACTTTCAGATCTCCAGCAGGCACTCGTGTGGGCAGACGCGCGTGGTGGTTGTCACTTTCCGCCTCATATATTTAAGCATGGCTGACTTATGGCGGGGTTCCCTGACCTGGCTCAAAGGAGGCCTCTGCTAATGTTTACCAGTGCACTTGAGGGAATATCTTTCTGGTCTGGCCTCTTGACCAAGATAAACTACGTTTAAAAGTGAACTTTTTAGTGTTGGCATTGTGAAGAATCAGATCAAAGACAGCCTGAGCAATGGAGGTGTAAGGCGACGGGGACAAATTGTACATAGGAGAATTTTACTGTGTTGATACAATACATCCAACACTCTTGTCTGTCATCTGTGAGGCTTTGATTCACACCAGACGACCCTGACAGACCACATGACCCAGCACATGGTGACACAGAAGGGAATGGTTTACAGTTCTGTGCAGTTGCGAGAGACCTGAGGGATGAATTACTACATAAACACTACCATACTTGGCGTAGTCACTAAAGAAATATGGAAACTGTCGGAAATTGCTTTTTTGTTTCCAAAACAATTATTAGACAAAGCGTCCATGTGGCCATAAGGAAATGGCAAGGCACCAGAACAAAAAAACATTGCGACTAAGGTTTCAAAAGACGCTATCACAGAATGCAATTTCTGACAATAGAAACACTGTGAAGCAAAATGCTTGATTATTTTTAGCAGACAGCTATTTAATTTGCTAGGATAATGCCCTGGATTGTGAAAGTACATGCAAGTTCACTGACAGGAAATGCTCCATGACTTCTGACCCTCATGTTTATCATTTTGCAGCTAGTTGATGTTTTTTACTGTTCATCAGTTCTTGAGCATTTACTTTTCAAAGTTCTATTATTAAAAGTTGTTAATTTTTAGGGAAAGCAAGCTAATTTTGCATTATTTTCATATTTAGTCATTTAGTAGGGACATTTATTCTAAGCAACTTATAAACACATATTTACGAAGACATAAACACAAAGTCATTCAAAAAGTGATTTATCTTTAAGGTGTTTTCAACAAATCCAGTTGTTTCAATCAGAATCCATGCATTTAAAATTTTGTGTAAGAGTGAAGTATTTTCACTAGGGCTGTCAAACGATTAATTGTGATTAATCGCATCCAAAATAAAAGTTTGAGTTTGCCTAATATATGTGTGTGTACTGTGTGTAATTATTATGTATATATAAATATAAACATATTCATGTATACATTTAAGAAATATTTACAAGTATATGTATTTATTATAATTTTTATCTAATTTATATTATGTATAAATAAAATATTTTGTACATAACATATTTCTCTTAAATATATACATTAATTTGTGTGTATTTATATATACATAATAATTACACACAGTGCACACACATATATTAGGCAAACTCAGACTTTTATTTTGTATGCAATTAATCACGATTAATCGTTTGACAGCCCTAATTTCCACACATACAGTAGTTTTCGCAACAGGCTCAAGATGGTTACATGAATTTACCACACTGACCAACAGTAAAACGTCTTGGTTTGAAACTTTTGCACAAGCTATGCTTTTCACTATAGGCAGTTTTGGTGAACATTTGCTAATGTAACCATATCCTTCACCAGACTAGAATAACTATGCATGGCATCGAGCCATTTTTTTGGTCTCATTGTTTTTTTTGTTTTTTTACAATTTTAGTGCTTTTTTGTTGCTTTGGCCAACCATTTATCCCTTCATCCAAGTTTGTACGCATAAGATTGATCATTGTGCTTTTTAACGTGAGCTAAGTGTATTAACACAATCACAATGTCACACACCCCACGTTTTGACAAAAATGATCTTATGATATTTGTAATGTTACCTTCAGCACAAACCAACACTCAGTATATTTGATTAAAAAACTAACAAACACTTTGCTGATGTTGTAAATGTTTATAAACGACTGAAAGAGTTTGACACTAAAATAATTGTCTGAGTCGGAACATTTACCATCTTGAGAAAAAAGGTTCAAACTATTATTTCCTCTTGATTTACATTAGATACAATAAATGAAGAATGAAACTCCTTTGATTAAAAAGTACAGTCACACTTTATTTTAAGGTCCACTTCTTGCTATTAACAACCCATTAACTACAGCTATTGCCTTAATAATCTTCTAATTTGCTGCTTATTAATAGTCAGTATGGTAGTTTCTAAATTCAGGTATTGGGTAGGATAAGGGATGCAGAATATGATCATAAAGAATAGGTGCTGTATACTTATAAACAGCCAATATATTAATAATAGGCATGCCAATAAGTAACTAGTTAAAGAAGCTCATTTCCAGAACAAAAATTTACAGATAATTTACTCACCCCCTTGTCATCCAAGATGTTCATGTCTTTCTTTCTTCAGTCGTAAAAAAATTATGTTTTTTGAGAAAAACATTTCAGGAATTTTCTCCTATGGTGCCCCGAGTTTGAACTTCCAAAATGGAGTTTAAATGCAGCTTTAAAGGGCTCTAAACGATCCCAGCCGAAGAATAAGGGTCTTATCTAGCTCCCATCTTATTTTGTAGCTCCCATCTTATTTTCTCCTCCAACTTTAAAAACATCCTATATCGCTGCAGAAGTACAGACCCAGTGTTTACAAAGTGAACGTGCAAAGCAGGTCAAACGTCCTTTACGAGAAAAGGTAAAACAGTGATGTAGGACGATTCTGAAGTGAGAATGAGATGGGAATTTTTCGACCTACCCTAACTGTATTGACCCGGATTAAACAGAGTACGGATGCACATCACAGAGCTAGAGAAGACGAGCATTGAGGTTAACGAGTAAAAAAATGTTAAATTTTTTAGAAAATAACCAATTGTTTCGCTAGATAAGACCCTTCTTCCTCGGCTGGGATAGTTTAGAGCCCTTTGACGCTGCATTTACTGCATTTTGGAACTCAGGGCACCATAGAAGTCCACTATATGGAGAACATTACTGAAATGTTTTTCTCAAAAAACATAATTTCTTTATGACTGAAGAAAGAAAGACATGAACATCTTGGATGACAACGGAGGGAGTAAATTATCTGTCAATTCTTGTTTTGGAAGTGAACTTCTCCTTTAATAGTGAGAATTGTTCCTTATACAAAAGTGTTACCAAAAGTACCTGTAAATGCTGAGGATCTGCTCTATCATATCTGTACATCTGTGTCAACATCTAAGATCCTCTGGCATTAATTTATAAACTATAAAGTTAATTGAGATTCATTTATTTTAATCTTACATTACAGTGAAGATGCCTTAATTATATCCATATTTACAACATGCATTGATGTAAGACATAACTCAGATTACACTTGCAAATGGCATATATAATGTATTAATATGTCCAAATAAAGACTTATTCTAGAAAAGCTATTTAAATAAAAATTCTGTCATTAATTACTCACCCACATGTCGTTCCACACTTGTAAGACCTTCGATTGCCTTCAGAACACTGATGTCACATGGACTACTTTAATGATGTCCTTACTACCTTCCTGAGCCTTGAACGTGTCAGTTACATTGCTGTCTATGCAGGGTTAGAAAGCTCTTTGGAACGACATGAGGGTGAGTAATTAATAACAGAATTTTGATTCTGCTTTAAGCATTGAAACTAATATTTATTCTTGCATATGGACTGCTTACGAAAACAGACAGTTAATTTTTTAATATTACAAAATATAAGCATGGATGTTTCATGGAATATACTTGGTACCTTATTGTACTGACTAATGGTGTGGGATCCCAAGGCTCTTGACCAGCAACTCTGGAGAGCTTAAGAGCCGGTGAGCACCGGTGAGGCTTTAAATGCCTTTAATAAGACTGCTACAAAGAGTCCTTTCTTTAGCTCAACAGATTGGGTTCCCACAGTCCAGCCCTCAGGGGCCTCTCTAAAGGGCAGTCTCATAGGCCAGGGCAGGTATCTTACACACAAAACATCTAGACTTCCAACCAGGGAAGTCTCTTTGAATCACTGACTAACTGATATCTCATTGTCTCAAGCTTTCTTTCACTCTCAATTACAACCTTACTAAGCAAAGAGTCATTTCTACAGGGTACTTGCTTCTGTTATTCAACAAAACCGTTAGTTTTCTAAAAGAGCAAATAATTTCACTACACATTTTTTTTTCACTTTTTACCCATGATGTATACATTTCTGACGTACAAAAAGATTTATGTGACCCTGGACCACAAAATCAGTCATAAGTAGCATGGGTATACTAGCAGTAGCCAGTAATACATCGTATGGGTCAAAATGATCAATTTTTCTTTTATGTGTTATTAGTATTTAAATGTAACTACTCGTCCTTGACCATAAATTAAACAAAAATCCACCTCAGTTCAAAGACTCCCCCAAAAATGAATGACATAGATAATAATCTGTTTGCAGTATTTACAACATATGGACTTCAAAACTGCTAATTTATTTTACCATATTTTTAGTCCATCTAAGACAACTGACAAACAAAACATGTTATTCTGGTATCCTAGATGCAGTAACAATTTGAGTAACACTGAAACTGGAACATGGTTGTCTGGTTTACGATGAAACTGCCAGTGTGAAAAACTATTTAATGTACAAATGCCAATTTCAACACCTTTTAATGCAGCTTTGGCAAACTAAAGTACATTAAAGTAACATGCAGAAAAATATTACACTGACTTGGATGAAGTAAAAACTGAGATCTCCTAAAAAACAGAGACATGAAAAAATAAGTAAAAGACTGAACGGTCTTACCCTTGGCCCTCTTTTTCCTGGTAATCCTGGATTGCCAGAAGGTCCTGGAGGTCCCTGAAAGAGAAGAAGGGAGGGAAAATCGTGACAAAAAGGGTAATTTAAGTGTTAAATATCTACCTGCTGACACTGAATGAACTCTCAAACAAGGCAATAATCCCCCTATTGGATGGAGGTAATGAGCCCTAGTTAATGTTTTATATGATACTGTTAGACTAAACAGGCAAGTATATAGTGTTTCAGTGTTAAAAAGACAAGAATTAAATTGAGATAAGATGAAAATAATTGCTGAGCTACAAAAATTTACAGATAATGTACTCACCCCCTTGTCATCCAAGATGTTCATGTCTTTCTTTCTTCAGTCATAAAGAAATTGTTTTAAGAAGTTAAAAATTTCTCTCCATACAATGGACTGATATGGTGCCCATGAGTTTGAATGTCCAAAATGCAGTTTAAATGCAGCTTCAAAGGGCTCTAAACGATCCCAATCGAGGAAGAAGGGTCTTATCTAGTAAAACGAATGGTTATTTTAAAAAAAAAAAAAAACACAATTTATATACTTTTTTAACCTCAAATGGTCATCTTGTCTAGCCTTGTGTGAACTCTGTGTATTCTGGTTCAATACAGTTAGGGGAGGTCTCCTCCAACTTCAAAATCTTCCTACATCACTGTTTTACCTTTTTTGGAAAGGGCGTTTGATCTTCTTCGGATGTTCACTTTGTAATCGCTAGTTCAGTACTTCTGCAGTGATGCAGGACGATTTTGAAGTTGGAGGAGAAAATGAGATGGGAATTTTTCGACCTACCCTAACTGTCATGAACCAGAATACACAGAGTTCATGCAGATCTAGACAAGATTAGCATTTGCGGTTAAAAAGTATATACTAGGGCTGCAACGATTAATCGCACGATGTCGTGAGGCGCGTTTAGTCAATGAAGCCGGTACTTTGATTAGTAGTAAAGCTCCATCACGTGCGTTCAGCTGGAGCGGCAAGTAATACACAGAGCTGTAAAGCACTGACAAGCTACGCCAAATCGCGCGTAAAATCGAATTCGATTTTGAGCGTGATTTTGGCGTAGCTTGTCAGTGCTTTACGGCTCTGTGTATTACTTGCCGCTCCATCTGAACGCACGTGATGGAGCTTTACTACTAATCAAAGTAGTAAACGCGCCTCACGACATCGTGCGATTAATCGTTGCAGCCCTAGTATATACATTGTCATTTTTTTTTAGAAAATAACCAAAGCAAATTTCCTCAAAAAACACAATTTCTTTACAACTGAAGAAAGAAAGACATGAAGATCTTGGATGACAAGGGGGTGAGTAAATTATCTTTAATTTTTTGTTCTGGAAATGAACGTCTCCTTTAAAATGTTACAGTCTAAACTGGTTTAAAAAGGCAGGGTTTTTTTTTTTAAGCGTTTTTGGCAAAACAGGGACTTTTTTTTAGAGTAATCAAAACTGGACTACCATTGTTTTCAATAAACTGTGTCCATACTGCCGCGCGTTTTGGCTTGGTTTACTGGCACTGGTGCCCTTGTTCATTTTGTACATCATCTAGCTTTAAATCAGTTACACACATGAATTAACAGAGCTTGCATTTAACTAGAGGTCAGTGTTCATACAATTGTGTTTTCCTTTCACTTAATCAGAAGAGAAAAAGAACAAGAGCACAAGAAGGTCCAGCATTGCTTGTGCATCTGGCAAGAAAGAACATAAGTACTTGGCAAGGACTTTTTGATATAACGTAGCACCCATCTAAGTGTCATACACATCTGACGACAACATCAAGCAAATGGAAAAAGTCACTTTAAAACTATTGCTTACAAAAATTCTACATGAAAAATCCTGGCAATGTTTCGCAACACCTGTAGACCTGGCAAGATCCCACATTCTCATACTGAGAGCGATGCTGCCAGGACTCCACAATGTTTTCGGGTTTCCTGTTTCTACTCATTTTGAAAGCCACACTCACTAATAAAAGGTGTACATTACTAATGGCTTCAAAAACTCTGCTATAAAACTCTAAGTAAACATGAATTTCATGAATATATTGACTCTGCTTTTAGTTTTTGTGCAATAAACGTTCTTGTTCAAGTAAAACAAGCTCTGCCGCACTCAGCATTATAATAATCATTGGGATTCTATGGAGTAAGATCAATATAATAAACCAAGAGGCACTGTGCACACAGTGTATGTTTGATACGAATTACATTAATATGGTAATTTTGGGCTTCAGAAAAAAGGAAAGAAAGGAGAGCCTCACTGAGCCCCCTACTCTTTCTCTTCCACGTGGCAAATTTCCTGAATGAAAACAATCTCTCTTTCTCTCTGCCTGCAGGAAAGAATGAAAAGATTAGAAAAGGAGGAAACAAGGCCTTTTATAGTAGTTGCTTAAGGGGATCGCTCCTGAAAATCCACAGTGCGATCTGTGTGACAGCCATACTGAACAGCACATCTGGTTGTTGTTTGTTGTTGGAAAAAAGCTCAGGACTTCACTGTGACTGTATATACAGTACCATATAATACACTGCATAAGACTTTATAGCAAATAAGCTCACTTTCAGAAAAGTTCATCACTCCAGTGTTTTTCAACTAATAAAGTTTTTCATGTTTTAGAGGAATAAATCTAATCACATTTAGAAAGGTTTAGGTTTAGGCAAAGAACAATGAATAATTCAAGATATATATTCTCTGAAAAATGTTGCTTCTCAAGCGAATTTAAATTGTTTCAAGGATGTTTAGATGTGTTTAGTGGAAAACAAGACAAACTGCTGATTAAGATTTTTTCCCCCCTTTTTTGCAGTGTGTGTCCAAGCCTCTGGCTTGTGACCTTATTCTTTAACTACGAGGAAAAAGTGTGTAAGCACTACACAGACAAAAACCCACCGGCCTGTAATGCCCTTCCAACAGATTTTATAAACTAGGCTTAAGACCAAGACCACCAAAAGCTCAAAGGCAACAACGATGACACAATTTTCCAGTCTTCAACCTTCACTTTGCACCCAGACAAGGTTGTTTAACTAGTAAAAGATGTAGTTGTGTAGTGTGTAGTGTGCGGTGTATTATGTATTGAATTCCTTAAGAGGTAATGGAAACCAAATGACAAAAAATTCATATTAATACAACGCTACAGTCAGCACTTAAATGTAACATATGTAACATATGAAGGCAGACGACAAGGCCAAGGTGTAGAGAACACATGGCCACAGCCAGTAATTCACATTTCACCATTCTTCAAAATAAGCAAAGCAGCACACTTGCCATCTGGCCACCATAAGACACTGTTTAAAAAGAAAGAAAATGGACTTTATGCCATGAAGTGCTAGTGGTCTGTTGCAAGCTGAAGACCTTGTTGTCATGGATTTGTAACCTGACTTAGATTTGAGTATTTTAAAAACTAAATTCCCACCATTTTTAAAGTAATCAGGAAAAATCCTGCTAGAATAACATTTTACTGTAAAATAAATGGGTCATTTTACTAGCTGATAAATAAATTACTTGGCTTTTTTGGGGAGTTGCACCACATGGCAGTTTACAGCTTTAACTAACTGCCTTGTCATAAAAAGGTCAAAGGTCAAATTCTCTGATTTTCTGCAAATTTTTGTGATAGGACTGTTGAGATATAACAGGAAACAATTGGAGAAGAGAGATGGGGATGGGATCGGGAAAGGTCCATGAGGCGGGATTCGAACTCGGGACAGCCGAAGTGCAATTGCACCATATGTCGGTGCCAAAAATTTCTCTTATATTTTAAGACACTTACTGATTTGACTCACAGTAATGAGGGTCTGCAGGGGTCCTCTCAATGATATAATTTGTGTTTCATGTTTTATCCATGTTTCCCCATGTTGCTTGGACCACATGACTTGGTTGGTTGACTACACATCTTTGGCAGACAAAAGTTTTTTAAACATTAGTAGACCTTTGCTCATCTACAGAACACAAATTACCATCTTTTTGATGAAATCTGAAAGCTTTCTGAACCTGCATAGACAGCAACGTAACTACCACGCATGCGTTGTGGTAGTCTTGTGAATGATCGACTGACACCGGAGAGAAGAAATTGTAGAACTATTTTATCAATGTCATTACTACCTTTCTAGACCTTGAACATGTCAGTTTCATTGCTGTCTATGCAGGGTCAGAACAAGGCTGCCGGATGTTATCAAACATATCTTAATTTCATTAAAAATATATTAATCTGAAAATAAACAAAGGAATTTACGGGTTTGGAACGACATGTGGGTGAGCAATTCATGACAGAATTGTCATTTTTGGGTGAACTATCCCTTTAATAAGGTTTTGACAGTTCAACCCAACATTTTTTCCCCTAAAATTACCAACCAACCGATATAATTCATATTTATATTTATTTTACCAGATTGTAGCAAATCTGGCTGCCCCCTAATAGTCGACTAACCGTTAGTCGACAAGAAGAGGCTTGGTCAATCAAAATTTTATTAGTAGCTTAGTCGCAGAAAAAAAAATCCCACAGGAAGGACATCCAAACGACCTCAAACATGGATTTTAATCTGAAAAATTGTAGGTAGCAGCAATTTACCATGGAAGCTCATTCTAATATTACCCTAGAAAAATATGTGCTGTTAAAGTGTCTGGGTGGAGTGTGGAAGATAAACAGTAGCACGCTCACTGCATGACAAATGGAGGCGGTGGTGCGGTCACTTGCTCTTAAAATACTCCATCATTTTTGGTCATACAGATAAAGATAATATATCTTGAATCTGTAAAGACTCTACATTTATTTGTGTGCACTCACAATAACAACGAAACATTGCGCTTTTGTAAAATAATTAAATCAAACAGCATGCGCTTTCTGCTGTCTCGGTCTCTGTGAACTCTGTGTATACTTGCCTTACAGACATCAAAAATATATCTACAGAGAGTGAAACGTCTACTTTTAAATGAACCAATTCAAATACAAAAATATTCTCAGATTATGTAATCCGTATGAAACATGCATACAGGCACATCCACAACTGCAGTCAGCATCGCTGACTTCATATCTTAAGCCGAAGAAAGCACTAGTTTATCAAAAAAATATTAAAAACATTAATGCAGTCTCCTTGCTGTTTTTCTTGACACATTCATAATCATTATATCTGCCGGTACAATGTGGCAAGCTTTTTTTTTTTGTGCGCTTGAGCGCTTCTTAGGCTATATGTAAGCAATTAAAGGCTCATTATTATGATTTACATGGCTTATTAATAAACGTGCAACTAATAGCCGACTAATGCTTAAAATGAACGAATACCAGTCGACCACAAAAACCTTTAGTCGAGAGCAGCCTTAAAGGCAAAACACTAGCCAGAATGGTATTCCTTTAACAGAGAAGCCCAGATTTGGGGATTTGAACTTTTGATATCTGGCAACTGCATATGTGAAAGCTCGCATAGTAGAGGAGTGTACAGCAGTCCTCAATATTGTCAATGATATTGCACGTTGATATAGTCACAGTTATCGTTTATTGACCTTACTGTTGTCTCATCATCGTCTCGTTTCAGTAAAAAAGGTCATTAACAATAACATAGTTTCATAAACAAAATTAACACTAAACTTAAAATTAATATTAAAGAAAATCTTACCGGTGGTCCTGGTGATCCTGGTTCTCCTTTTTGTCCTGGTGGCCCAGCCAAGAGGGAGTATTGTGTTGGTTCAAGGTCAAAGGTTTGGAAACCATCCGTTGCTGCAGGGGTGACAAACTCAAAAGAGCTAGGTTTGGATGTCTCCGTTGGCGAATGTCTTTGTGATGCTAATGTTGTCATCTCCAACACTCTGGATGTGCTAGGAGGTTTGGGTTTTGTCGTGGCAGGGGTCTGGATATCCAGTTTGTTCTTCTTCGGTCTGGATGTGACAGCAATCTCATTCGCTTTTAGTATCTGGGGCTTTGCAGTTGCCTTTATGTGGTTCTTCCTGGGGCTGCTTTGTTGAGTTGGCTTTGAAGATAAACGTGATGTCGTACTCCCAAAAGAGGCCATGGCAGTTTGTGCACTGGCCTGCAGGGGGGGCTGTAGTGTGGGCTGGGCTATCGTTGGTGGCACTGTGGTTTGTACATACTGAGATTTAATTAGAACAGAGGTGTTCAGGCCTTGTGAGGTTTCATGATTAATGTGTGTTAAAGAAAGATGTCTGTCATTTAGTTCCGTTACAACGGTTGGGGTCTGAATGGTGACAGATATATTGGGATCTAATGGTAATACCGGTAAAAGAGGTGGGAGGTTTGGCCGATAAGTGTCAGCTTCCCTGCACTGTTTTTTAATGTACTTACAATAATTGTGAGCTGCCTTAGCAGAGGGATGAATATCAAACTGACAGATGGCTCCTTCAAACTGCACCGAGTTCTGGCTCATTTTTCCCAATCGAAAGGAGCCCTCCGGATCCAGCGTTTCCTCATTTTTAAAATGCAAATCTGCATGTACACTTGTCTTCCCACAAGAAGTATATAATGTAACCCTTTGGGCTTGGATTTCCAAAGCCAGGTTGTGCCACTGGCCATTGTGAATATCATAATCAAAATTTACAGTGTTCTTTTGCCCTAAGTAAACTAAGATTTGCCCAGGGATGAACTGCACCCCTAGCTGCAGTCTTTTTCTCTTCGTCACAACGGTGAAGAGGAAAGCATTGTTTATGCGATGCGAACATACGCTGAGGATGAGAGAGAACGCAGAGCCCAGTGACGGCGGGACGACGGAGCTCACCGGTACGTCAATTCGCGCCCTCTGGGTTAAGATGACTCCCGATTTGAAGGGAATGACACCTTGAGGTGTGGAGCGTGTCCCAGACGGTCTTTTCCCAACCAATCCCAATCTCTGCAGCACGTCCACATCTACAAAAAGGAAAACCACAAATAATTACCACAGTAATCACTACACATACATGTTCTGGATTTAGGAGCAAAATGGATCTCATCGCACCCGATTGAAGGCTTGCAGCTGCTGCTCACACACTGAGACTCTGAGCTCATTACAGAAACAGATCATTAACAAAAGCATATGCAGAACACATGCGGCAAAGGTAATGTTTCATCTGGGCTAAGGCTACAGTTTTTCATGAAATACTCTGCTGATCTTGTTACACGTAGAAATGTACAATGTGTGGGCTTATGTGAGTTTTATAGATTGATCACCTCCACTACAAATTCATTAGATCGCTAGAGGTCTGCAATAAATTAGGTCAAGTCAAGTGAGTGGGAGTATGCAACTCAAACGTCCCTGTAAGATTTACAAAACCACAAGTATATTAGTCTGTGTTGAACAAAGCTTTCCAGCTTATTATGTGGATTCGAGTATAAACCTGCAAAAAATATGTTGTTCTTAATATGCATTTTTATCTAGTATCCCAGTAAAAATATCTAAACATTCTTGAAACAAGTTAAACTTACTTTATAAACAAAGCTGTGTACAATAATAAGCGCTTTATCTTGTTATAGTTTTTTTAATGGTAACATTTTAAAGAGTTAGCTCATCCAAAAATGAAAATTCTGTCATTAATTACTCAGTCTCATGTCGTTCCAAACTTGTAAGATCTTCGAAACACAAATAAACAGCAGCAACTTCCATGTTCAAGACCCGGAAAGGTAGTAAAACAGAGTTCATGTGACATCAGTGGTTCAGTCGTAATGTTATGAAGCTACAGGAATACTTTTTGTGTGCAAAGAAAACAAAAATAATGACTTTATTCAACTATTTCTTCTCTTCTGTGTTTGTCTTCGACGCACGTTCAAGTGGTAGTTAAGGCTGCTGTCTATGCAGAGTCAGAAAGTGCTTGGATTTCAACAAAAATATCGTAATGAACGAAGGTCTTATGGGTTTGGAACGACATCTGAGTAATTAATGACAGAATTTTCATTTTAGGGTGAACTATCCCTTTACGGATCATTTTTACTATTGCGTTTTTTAAGAAAAATTTACTTTACTCAAGTCAGTTTTGCTGATTTTTTTTTTTTTTTTTTTTTTCTAAAAATCAAGACCAAAACATTGATTATGAAAAAGATTTTTCATTTTAATCCCACTGGTATGACCAATATCAATAACACACCATGTGCTTTTATAACAAGAAAACGTAACTAAAAAACAATGCGTAAATGTGGCAGAAGAAACAGCCAATGCCCTCTGTCTTAGAACTGCCACTTCTAAACAGTCAGTAATGAGTTTAGAATAAAACAAATGAGGGTATGCATCACAAAACCAAATCTAGCCCAAACAAAATCCAGCTCAATATCTGCAGTTATAAAATATACCCAATGAGTACTAAATGAAAAGCACATGTAAGTGGAATAATGTCCACAGACTTTTTTCCCCTGTATCACTTAACAGATGATGATCAGCAGATTTGATGGGATTGTTGAAAGAAAGAGCTATGTCTGCAGTAGTATTGTAAGCAAGACTAAACAGAGTTACTAACATATTGGCCACATCATCACTGAGCATGTCAGAAAGAGGTGACAGAGCATCTCCTGACAAGCAGCAGAAAAACAACTGCTCTGAATTTGCGAAATTAATGATCTGACTAATTTCGCATAAATCACATGAGATCCTGACACAAAACTTAAACAATAACACACCTCAACGGAACACATGATGAACATCCGTTGCTTCTACTCACAAATCACAGTATGGAGTGCTGTCTGACAGAGTCATAAACAGCATGAAATAAACTTCTTTTAAGCAGGATTCAACAATAAACATGACCTGCTGACCAGGGCCTGGTGTGAGCGAGTTTAGAACCAGTTGTTGCAACTGATACTTGCCCGATCAGGTCACAGCTGCATTGTCATTACAACTTACAGTTGTTTTTGTGCTTTGAAAAGGATAGAATGATAGACTGATAGGATAGGCAGATAGACTGTCCCATTTCCACCCTCAGCTAGCTGTACGCTGTCCGCCATTTTCTCCGCGCTCAAGCAGCTGTTATGACAATGTCTTGTAAGCAGTGCAGGTGTTTTGTAGTTGGATGTAAAAGTTAACATAAGAGTCAGCGGTAGCTCATTAACATTTAAAGAGACATGCACCAAAACGGATCACTGTGAACAGAGCTGTTTTTGATAAGGTAAAAAGTAGTTTTAACCAAAATATTTTGCAGACATTTCTTGAAGACCCTAAAAAATCATACCAACTTGTGGAAAATGGGCATCTGATGTCCCCTTTAAAGTTGTTTTTGTCATCAGAGTTAGAAGTTTTCTAGCTGGCTAAAAAAACAGTAATTTTGCTGAAATTGCGAGAATCAGGAAACATCATTCAGAAGGGTTTAAAAACAACTGGGGTGTGTTTCCCATAAGCATTGTTAGGTTGCAAGTTCCATCGTTACCAACACAGTTGAAAGATTCTGTGTTTCCCGAAACTATAGTTCAAACGAACATTCCCAAACAATGTCACAAACTTACGTGGTTGGAACTACGGCTCTCGACCTGTGGTTAGAAGCATAGTTCCTTGTTAGTAAGACATATGGACTCTATAAATTATGCTCTTGGGCACAATAAGCAAGCTAACATGCAGTACAATCTATAGCTTTCACTCGATCGAAATATAAATGCATTTTAAACAATGTATCTTTAGGCTTCCTCTGCAAGCGCAGTTATTACTCGGTGACGTCATTAACAACGGCCCTATATTGTTCAACTAATGTGGTTCAAACGATGGAGATGTGACCGTGTTCAGGAAACAGTCGTGATTTCCACAACAATGCATCGTTCTATGGAGGCTAATCAGTGAGTCATTGTACGGGAAACGCACCCCTGGTCTTGTGAGGAATCGTAATATTTTGAAATTGTAGCTGGGTTTTATAAAAATATAAGACCCAAACCTAAACCTAACGATTTACCCAAACATAATTGTAATTTTGCCAAATTATTATATCATGGGAGTCCTTGCAGTGAGCTGGAGGAAAATTATCCCAATGAAAATGGAAATGATGAGGGAATCAGGACTGTGTGTGTTCTTTTGGTGGCATCAGTTAGTCAGCTCCAGAGTGAATAGTTAAGCCTGTGATGCACCAAATCCTACAGAGCCCTGCACTTGACATGCAAGGGAAAAAAAAATTGTGGGCACGATTTATTAATTCGTTACCTCAGTTTAGTAGATCATGCGCACGATTTATTCACGATTTACTAGATTGTGTACACAATTGACTAATTTGTTCCCTCGTTTTAAGTAAATCATGCGTTCGATATAATAATTTGTGCCCTCGTTCTAAATCGTGCACACTAAATAATAATTAGTAATTAACATAATTCTCAAAAAACATGTTGCTGCTATGTCATGTCATGTTATGGACAGAGACACTTTAACTGGGTTTTATTTTGAGTTGGGAATGAGTTATAAAGACATTCTCAAAAGCCTTGCGGTGTTGCATGGAATCATTTTAAGTGAGAGGCATCTTCCTCGTATACTAAGAATTGGAGGACTCTACCAGCGACGTTATGAGCACCTGCACCTGTTAGGAGGTAATGATTAAAACGTGCGCACAATTTACCTAGAATGAGGGCACAAATTATTACACAGAGTGCACGATTTACAGAAAACGATGAAAATGAATTAGTAAATTGTGTGCATGATCTAGTAAATCGAGGGAACAAATTAATAAATCATGCCCATGATTTATTTGGTTTTTTTGCATGTCATGTGCAACGCTTCGTAAAATTGCCATAAAAAAATAGTCACTACAAAAGCTGACTGTGAGTCGCCGGTGTGTGGGCCAAAAAGTTGAGCTTTAACACAACGCAAAGACTACAACCAGCTATCATGTACATTCTGTGCCAACAGGTGACAGTAGGCTATACTCATCTGTTGTGACATCACAATTTGGTATTTGTCGAACATTACCTGACCAAACTTGGAAAACAGGTCTCATCTCTTCCACTTGTCAGAGAACGTATTAATAGCAGTATTAAATAATGGCGATATCAATGGACTTATAAGGTAATCACTTAAATTAGCTAGCTGTTTTTATTGTTGACATTTTATTCGACTTTTAAAAAACTTTTATGTATCAATCCACATATGTGATGGACATTGGTAATGATTATCTTTAGTGTCTATTTTGAAGGCATCTTGAGTAAAACAGCTTCATATTTAACGAGGCATATGCAAAACGCATGAACCGGAAGCAAGGAAACCTGGTTAGCAGAATATGGAAGTCTGTTGCGCATCCCCTATTGCATTGCATTAGCCTCGCTGAAGTATACAAATAAGTAGACTCGCTTGGGTCCAAATCGAGGGGTCAAGGATCTGTCCCTATAAACATCCCTCATCCACTTGACGAAGTACAACACACTTAAAAATGGTGCCAGGGATTACACTAAAGGGAAGTGATTACGGAATTTTGCAAGTGTGTGTCTAAAAGCGAAGTGGAATGCACCCTAGGACTGCGGATAAACAGTTTTGAATATGAATCGTGTTGACCAGTTGGTCTTCATTCCAGTTGGCCATGTCGTTACGAAAATATTCATGGATTGGAAGACTCAGGTAAGATGAAGATGTAAAATTAGAAAAGCGTTCTGTATGTGCCCTCTATTAGGTTGTTTCACATTCATTTTTCTTCTTGTGTACTGGTTTGCTAAGCTAAACAGCCAATCAGAGTGATCCATCTCACCCCACTGCCCAATGCTGATTTAACATGTACATCACCATAGTGAACTGGGCTGACAGACACTCAACAATGGCCCGACTTAGTGTGTCACAGCCGTTGTGTGGCATTTATGGCTCATCTGAGTTGCTCAAAAATATCAGGCTGCAGAACTGGGCGCCCATGAGCAAAGGTGACAGATTTCACAGTTGCGTAATTCTGGAGGGTCCTGAACTACTGCAATAAATGAGATTGTTAACACCTAGCTTTTTCCACGTATATTAATCCTGTTTGGTCAAGACATAGTGTAAAAGTCAAAGAAGGGCTCTATTACAGGCCTTAATGTTCCATATAGAGTTAAAAGGATAGCTCACCAAAAGTGAAAATTACCCCATGATTTACTCACTCTCAAGCCATCTCTTTCAGACAAATACAATTTAAGTTATAATAAAAAAATCAACTGCTGTAAATAATGATAGATGCTATTTACACTAAGTGCAAAAAGCGATAGATATAGGACTATTTTGATGTTGAAGAACATACTCTATCTGTATTGACCCGGATTACACAGACTACACATGCGCATCGCAGAGACGAGACAAGATGACCATTTAAGGTTAAAAAGTATATAAATTATCAGTTTGTTTGGAAAATGACCATTTCGCTAGATAAGACCCTTTTTCCGATCATTTAGAGCCCTTTGAAGCTGCATTTAAACTGCATTTTGGAAGTTCAAACTTAGAGGCACCATTGAAGTCCACTATATGGAGATAATTCCTGAAAAATAATTTCTTTACGACTGAGGAAATAAAGACATGAACATCTTGGATGACAAGGGGGTGAGTAAATTGTCTGTAAATTTTTTGTTGTGGAAGTGAACTTCTCCTTTAACTGGATGCTTTCTTATTGGGACAATAAACTTTATTTTCAACTATTCAATTATTTCCTTCATTTTTATTAAAAATAAATAAAAAAATCATCTGGCTCTTCCAAGCTTTATGGAATGGTGGTTGAGATTTTGAAGCCCAATAAAGTGCATCCATCAATCATAAAAAGTACTCCACATGGTTCCAGTGGGTTAATAAAGGCATCCTTAAGTGAACTGATGCATATGTGTAAGAAAAATATCCATATGTAAAACATTATGAACCGTAATGTTCATGTGTATGACTTCATACACATTTGAAACTTTCTAAACTGTAATTTCTAGCTTCTGCTAACTGTCATGTGCGTTCCTGAGAGAGTGTCGCTCCAGCGGATGACGAAGGACGTAAGCATAGCATAAACTCCAATGAGAATATGCTAGTCTTGCGAGAACTAAGTTTTGTTTACAGCAAAGAAAACCCAGTCTCCTCTTGGCTAATATCAAAATTCTGCAACATTCTTCTTTACAAATCCTCATTTTGTACTTCTAATTCATGACCGGTGTTTTGTTTTGCTCTCTCCTCTGTGCTTCTGTATTTGTCTTCTTACTGGAGCTTACAGGTGCATTTCAATAAATTAGAATGTTGTGGAAAAGTTCATTTATTTTAGTAATTCAACTCAAATTGTGAAACTCGTGTATTAAATAAATTCAATGCACACAGACTGAAGTAGGTTAAGTCTTTGGTTCTTTTAATTGTGATGATTTTGGCTCACATTTAACAAAAACCCACCAATTCACTTCTCAACCAATTAGAATATGGTGACATGCCAATCAGCAAATCAACTCAAAACACCTGCAAAGGTTTCCTGAGCCTTCAAAATGGTCTCTCAGTTTGGTTCACTAGGCTACACAATCATGGGGAAGACTGCTGATCTGACAGTTGTCCAGAAGACAATCATTGACACCCTTCACAAGGAGGGTAAGCCACAAACATTCATTGCCAAAGAAGCTGGCTGTTCACAGAGTGCTGTATCCAAGCATGTTAACAGAAAGCTGAGTGGAAGGAAAAAGTGTGGAAGAAAAAGATGCACAACAAACCGAGAGAACCGCAGCCTTGAGAGACTTGTCAAGCAAAGTCGATTCAAGAATTAGGGTGAACTTCACAAGGAATGGATTGAGGCTGGGGTCAAGGCATCAAGAGCCACCACACACGGAGGTGTCAAGGAGTTTAGCTACAGTTGTATTCCTCTTGTTATGCCACTCCTGAACCACAGACAATGTCAGAGGCGTCTTACCTGGGCTAAGAAGGAGAGGAAATGGACCCCAAAGTCCTCTTTTCAGATGAGAGCAAGTTTTGTATTTAATTTGGAAACCAAGGTCCTAGAGTCTGGAGGAAGGGTGGAGAAGCTCATAGTCCAAGTTGCTTGAAGTCCAATGTTAAGTTTCCACAGTCTGTGATGATTTGGGATGCAATGATTGGTGCTGGTGTTGGTCCACTGTGTTTTTTGAAAACCAAAGTCACTGCATCCGTTTACCATTACATTTTAGAGCACTTTATGCTTCCTTCTGCTGACCAGCTTTTTAAAGATGCTGATTTCATTTTCCAGCAGGATTTGGCACCTGCCCACACTGCCAAAAGCACTAAAAGTTGCTTAAATGACCATAGTGTTGGTGTGCTTGACTGGCCAGCAAACTCACCAGACCTGAACCCCAAAGAGAATCTATGGGGTATTGTCAAGAGGAAAATGAGAAACAAGAGACCAAAAACTGCAGATGAGCTGAAGGCCACTGTCAAAGAAACCTGGGCTCCACCTCAGCAGTGCCATAGACTGATCACCTCCATGCCACGCCGAATAAAGTAATTAAAGCAAAAGGAGCCCCTACCAAGTATTGAGTACATGTACAGTAAATGAACATACTTTCCAGAAGGCCAACAATTCACAATAAATTTTTTTTTTTTTTATTGGTCTTATGAAGTATTCTAATTTATTGAGATTGGTGTGGATTGGTGGGTTTTTGTTAAATGTGAGCCAAAATCATCACAATTAAAAAACCAAAGACTTAAACTACTTCAGTCTGTGTGCACTGAATTTATTTAATACACGAGTTTCACAATTTGAGTTGAATTACTGAAATAAATGAACTTTTCCACGATTCTAATTTATTGAGATGCACCTGTATGCTATGTCTACGTCATACGTTACCTGCTGGAACGCCTTTCTCTCATGAACACACACATGACAGTTAGCGGAAACTAGAGATTACAGTTAAATATGTAAATATGTTTTTCTTATACAAATGCATTGATTCACTTCAAAAGGCCTTTATTAACCCCCGGGAGCTTTGTGAAGTACTATTGTGGTGGATGGATGCATTTTATTTTGCTTCAAAATCTCAACAGCCATTATAAAACTTGAAAGAGCCAGAATATTTTTAATGTAACTCCGACTGTATTCATCTGAAACAAAAAAAGTCATATACATCTAGGACGGCTTGAGGGTGAGTAAATCATGGGGTAATTTTCATTTTTGGGTGAACTATGCCTTTAACACAGTGGATGCATTCGAAATGGACCCATAGTGTGTGTAGACCGCTTGAATCAGCATCAGTTCCAAGAACTAGGCTAAGATCTACCAAAGCTTCCTGTTGCCTGTGAAATTGATGTCAGAATGAAATGTCAGTGGAAAGTGGAACGTCATACACTGGAAATCATATTTTACACTAAAGATAAGAGCAACGGCTAGAGAAGAATTCCAGAAACTCTCCAGCTACAGCTCACAAAGATGACTCGATCATAAGTCATGCGGCAGCAGATAGAGGGAATGTGCTATATGGAGTGTCTCACATATGGTAAAAACATCAAACATACGCTCAAGAACAAAGGCATCTTTCATGACTTGTTTAAAACATGATGGCTGTTGCATTTCATTAATGTCTGACACAGAAGCACCATATGTTACATGTACATGAGTGAGTTAGACTGAATGTGACGGATGATACGAACCTCCCACTACATAAATTCTGTACAGAGCAGATGTGGGAATACTATATACACCTTAAATAAGAAGCAACACATTTAGGCCAAAAAAGTGCACATAGCTACTCAATGCTGTACAAAGCACAAAACCTCAATTTAAGTGCCAATGCAGTAACAGACCACCAGCATTATGTACGCTAGAAATAAACACAGGATGTATCCAATTTTAAAAACTCTATACTTCGACAGTCAGTAAACTCAGTAACTTCCAATCAGGCACAATGCCATTCAAATGCGGTTGGAATCAAATGCAAAACATATAGAATCACGCAAACGATGGCTTTTGTTTTAACACAGAAAAATAACCAGACTCAGACCAGTCATATGTTGTTGATCAAATATATCATCCCAGTATTGTTAACTCTGGCAAATAAGCAGCACCCTGTTCTGAAAACATAGTACCTGTAGCCTCCTTCACCTCTGACTAATGGAAAACTCCAATGGATTGTAACATTAGAGGTCTATTTATCCAAGTCCTGTCAAGTCTCCTCACATTTTATTGCAAGGCAGTGTGAGGTCTTTGGACTTCAGTGGACCCATGTGCTCATGTAACATACAGGGTTATGACACAGATGTCATGACCATGGTAAAACTGAACAGACATTTTGCAGATGCACATTTCGCATGATGATCAGGCACTAAAATTCTGTTTGAAAATGTACATGTTTAGGAAATTCAGACTTACCTGCAGACTGTGCTTGTGCAAACCTCAGACAGCATGTACAGTAAAGAACCATGCAGAGAAAGACAGCTCTCCTGTGAAAAAAAGAGAGAGAAATTAATTACAGTTACAAACTGACCAGAACAAACATTTAGCTGACATTGATATGTAATTTTACAATGTGTTTTGGCAACTTCATGGCTCAATCAATAACATAAACAGTACATAGAACTTAGCAGCTTGAATTTACCTGGAACTATAATGATTTATTTCCAGTCATTTTGATTTAGCTTTTTCTAAAGTTAATTCTCAGGCATTACCCACAGTTTTAAACCACTGGAGAACTATACGGTCAGTGCATCTGAAATAAAAACAGGCTTACACAATGCCGTTCAAATGTTCGGGGTTGCTACATTATTTATGTAAATATTATTTGAAAGAAATCACTTATGCTCACCTGCATTTATTTGATCAAAACAAAACAGTAATATTGTGAAATATGATTACAATTTAAAATAACTGTTTTCTATTTAAATATATATTTAAAAATTATAATTTATTCCTGTGATGGCAAACCTGAAATGTCAGCTTCGTTACTCTAATCTTTAAAGTCACATGATCCTTCAGAAATCATTTTAATGTGCTGATCTGGTGCTCAACAACATTCATTATTATTATCAATGTTGAAAACAGTTCTGCTGCTTACATGTTTCTGCCTGTGATACATTTTTCGAGATTGAAAGTTCAAAAGAACAGTATTTATTTGAAATATTTTGAAATCTGTTAAAACTATCGACTCACTTGTGATCAATTCAATGTGTCTATGCTGAATGAAAGTATTAATGTCTTAAAATAAATCTTACTGACCCAAAACATCTGAGCAGTAGTTTATATCCTGAGAGTTTAATAAAGTTCAAACATTTCCCGCATGAATGCTGACAAGAAATCTGTAATGAAAGTGTATGTGTCCAATTTGTCAAATTAAGCTTAAATCTCCAACCAAACTGTATTGCAACACAAAAAATCAACAATGCCTCTGAGAGAGCCATTTGAAACCAATGAAAGGTCAAACCAAAGACTGGTCTTTTTTCTCTCAGCTACTGAAAGAAAACAAAGTATTGGGATCACATTGTTCCATTCTACACTAAAGCATCACCATATCCATCTAAATTACCAGTCTAGTCAGTGTCCAAAAGCAGTGCTCCATCTGCCTGTAGGCCCAGTAACACTTGGCAGCAGCAGCAATCTTTACTGTAAAGCCTTAACAGCTGTTTCTGCTCAGTAGGCAGTTGAAGCTTATCATCTGCCTGGATGCCAAAAATTTGTGATGCTCCATATAGAATGTGAGTGTTTCCTCTCAATATGCCAAAGCTGTGAAATTCAGAGAGCTTCATTCTTAAGAGTTTTTCATCAATCAGATCAAATAATAAGTGACCCTGGACCACAAAACCAGTCTTAAGTAACACGGGTATATTTGTAGCAATAGCCAAAAATACATTGTATGGGTAAAAATGATCGATTTTTTCTTTTATGCCAAAAATCATTAGGACGGTAAGTAAAGATCATGTTGCATTAAGATATTTTGTACATTTTTGATTAGTAATATGCATTGCTAAGAACTTCATTTGGGCAAGTTTAAAGGTCATTTTATCAATAATTTGATATCAATTTTTTGCACCCTCAGATTCCAGATTTTCAAATAGTTGTATCTCGGCCAAATAACCTATCCTAACAAACCACACATCAATGTTAAGCTTATTTATTCAGTATTCAGATAATGTATAAATCTCAATTTCAAAAAATTGACCCTTATGTTTTGTGGTCCAGGGTCACATATGTATGATCAGTGCTAAGACCATTAAGGTAAAACCCTTTTAAAATATTTAGATTAGTGCTAAACCAATATTGATTCCAGATATAGTTCACCCAAAAATTAAATTCTTCATCATTTCCTCACCATCAAGTTGTTTAGAACCTGTATGAGTTTCTTTTCTGACAGAAAAGAAAGAAACTCACAAAAGAAGATATTTTGAAGAATGTTGGTAACCAAAATTATAGTATGGGTCAATGGCTACCAGCAACGGTTTGGTTACCAGCATTCTTCAAAATATATTATTACAAGTTCAACTGAAAAAAGAAATTTATACAGGTTTGGAACAACATGAGGGTGAGTAAATGACAACACATTTCATTTTTTGGTGTTCTATCGCTTTACATTTGATCTACTAAACCTAAAAAGAAGAAAGAAAGAAAAAAATGTGCACTAGGTTGTTCTGCAATGTCATTAAAATTTTAATGGAGCCTCCAAAAATTGTCTTGACGAGTGCAGTTTTCTTTCCTGTGTTGATGTATTTCCAATTGTAACAGGAAGTTAAGGTTGAAAAGGGCATGCTGAATGCCCATGTCCAAAAATACCCAATATCCTTTAGTTTACAGCTGACAAACGTGATTTTCTATTTGCTATTGCTAGCCAGAGGAGGTATTGGGGAAGATGTTATCATTCTTGCGAGAATTTGAAGACTCTTAGCTGCTAAATTTTTGAAAACATTTAGGAGCACACTGGCATTTAGAGGGCCTTAAACCTAAAACACATGGTTTAAAAGCCAAAAAAGCTCTTATACTGAAGTAATTATTTATAACGAGAGTTGATCAATCTGTACTATGCAGCATGAATTGTTGGTTTAATCATAAGCAAAGGTCGTTTTACACGACTCTTTTCCGCCACTGTGGAGTTCAGTTAAATATTCTTTTTCTGCCCCCATGTGCTGACAGTGTGGATGTGGGGATGGCATTCGTGACTAGATGTTGTACTGTATGTAGTTTTGCTTTAGTCAGCATTTTCAGTCATAGCCACAAGAACTATACGCTTGCCATGCTGCCCCCCTCCCACTCATATCCATTTTCATCCAGTCCAACAATGGAGCATGAAACAGTTCAGAGAGTGCAAGAGAGAGACAGCTCTCATCTAAACACAAGATTTTACCCCGTCACACCTAACAAAGTTTACTATAACGGAAATTGTATCCGAAGGCAATCAAAGTTTGTAACAGCTGATCTCTCTATGCCAATTACACATATGCGAAAAGTTAGAAAATAAGGGAAACTCATATTTTTTCTTAAGGAGCACAGTTTTACAAGGGGGTGAAATATAATTAAAATTAAAATAATGAAATAGTAATAAAAACAATAATTCCACACATATTCACAAGTCTGTGTTACAGTTTTCTGGGTTTTTAGATATTTTTACATCAAGATAAAAATACTGAGTGAAAAATCATGAGAAAATAAACAGCTGACCTGGTCATTCATTCTAGAGACTAAATCAATAAGTAGATCATTTCAACTCTAAAAGACTGGTTACGAAACATAACAAGCTGTTAATTTACTCATTCTAAAACAAACAGGTACAATTTTCCTCAACAAATTCTCTACTTCTGGAGGAAGTCTGTTCAACAAAGTTAAACAAGTTTTCTGTGTCCCATTCATTCATCAAGTTTCCCGAAACTCCAGAATGGACATCATAACGGACCTCCCTTCGTGAACTCATTCTTCCTTATGTAACGGAGCTGACAGCCAGCAGGCTAATTTATGACCCATTTTTTGGTTTGTGTGAAATCTATCTATCTATTGTCATGACATGAGAGCGCTGTACTCACCCCCCGACTCCAGCTGCTTTGAGTCTGGAGTTCGGGGCATTGTCCGGCTCCATCGCGCTTACTTCATTCTTCCTCGGTAGTGTTTGCTGCTGCAGTCAAGACATGACAGAGTTGCCGAATTACTTCCATATCACAATGTTCCTTTAATAGCCGCTGAAGCTCTTAATGCTACACTGTAGTACAATACTACATGCCGTAGTCTTTCCCAAGTGCCAGATGTAGTAGTTTCCAAAGAGAGGAACCTGCGAGGCGCGATGCAGACTTCTCCATCTGACAGCAATAGATCCGATGATGCTGAAAACTGGAAAGTTAAGTCCAAAGCGACACAGACATGACTTGCTGAGGTGAAGTACAAGAGCTTAGTCAAGACGCCGACTAAATCTGAAGTACTTAGTAGGCATGCTGAAGATTTGGGACACTGGAAGCATATTTCCCTCTGTCGCCCTCAGCTGTCTTCTGCGAAAGAAACACTTCGCTCTGGAAACTAGAAGGGATTCAATGGAAGGTGTGTCTTTCCAAAAGGAAACCGTTTATTTTTGCTTTCGTCAAAAATAGAGTGGAAAAAAAACATTGAGGATGAAACAACGTCACAAGACAATTTAAATACAAAGCTGGTAATTTATCACAGATGTGGATCATTCTTCAGCTTGCTTTTTATGCTGATTGTGCTTTTTTTTTTTTTTTTTTTTTTGCTCTTGTGAAATTGTATCTTGTAAAGGGTTGTTTAGCTTTCAACAAAAAGAAATGAGTCCGCAGTATTTTTTAAGTCTTTTATGTCTTTAAGTGCTTTCATTCTGTACACATAAAAAGGAAGTCCACAGTTTGACATGACAGCATATTTCAAATGGAATATATATATATATATATATATAACTCATTTAAAAAGGAAATTACATTATTTACAGACATTTTGAAAAGATTAAAATATAAACTGCACTTTCTGTAACTATTATGAATCCATCTCGCATTTATTTTGGTACTTATTCAGATACATTGTGGTGTGAAATGCAGAATTTATCAATTAAAAACGACTTTTTTGCTGCTACTGACTAATTCATTTTTAACCAAATTTCACATTTATAAGTACAAGAAAAAATAAAACTAACCTTATGGTTTAGGCTACATATACAGAATATAATATACTCTACCAATCAAAAGTTTTTGAACAGTAAGATTTTTAATGTTTTTTTAAAGAAGTCTCTTCTGCTCACCAAGCCTGCATTTATTTGATCCAAAGTACAGCAAAAACAGTAAAATGTTGAATTTTTTTTACTATTTAAAATAACTGTTTTCTATTTGAATATATTTTAAAATGTAATTTATTCCTGTGATTTCAAAGCTGGATTTTTAGCATCATTACTCCAGTCACATGATCTTTCAGAAATCATTCTAAAATAATAATAATAAAAAAAAAAATTATTATTATATTATGTTGAAAACAGCTGAGTAGATTTTTTTTTTCAGAAGACAGCATTTATCTAAAATAGAAATCTTTTGTAACATTATAAATGTCTTTATCATCATTTTTGATCAATTTAAAGCATCCTAGCTAAATAAAAGTATTAATTTCTATAATTACTATAATTTTTATCTATAAATTCTATAATTTCTATAATGTTACAAAAGCTTTTTATTTCAGATAAATGCTAATCTTTGGATCTTTCTATTCACCAAAGAATCCTGAAAAAAAGGTACTCAACTTTTTAAAATGTTGATAATAATAATAAAAATGTTTCTTGAACAGCAAATCAGCATATTAGAATGACATTGAAGACAGGATTAATGATGCTGAAAATGTAGCTCTGATCACAGGAATAAATTACTTTTTTAAATAAATAATAAAAAAAAGCAGTTATTTTAAGATATTTCACAATATTACTGCTTTTGCTGTATTTTGGATCAAATAAATGCAGGCTTGGTGATAATTCTTTCACATTCATAAACAAGATTCATATACATTTTTTTTATTATTATCATATATATTATGTATGTATGTATGTATGTATGTATATATATATATACATACATATATACATAGAGACATAATTTGGGAATCATTGGCAAAGTATGTATTTAGTGTGGGTTTTTCCCACTGGGATGACAACTTTTTTAATGTCATAATCCTGCTCAGATCCTGTGTCTGAATGTAGTAGTGTGATGGTGCCATCCTGTGCTGTGAAATTCCTCCCTCAAAAGGAAAAAAGAAGAAGAAGAAGTAGAAGAAATCCCTGGCCAGGCTGCTTCAAACACAGCTGACAGTATCCAGCCTTGTTCCAACATAGCACACATTCAGCTGTGACACAAGCAGAGTGAACAAAGTAAAAACCAATGATTGAGGCTAGGTGTAACAAAGGCTTTCAAAAATCCAGAACAACACGTGTGTTATCCCTAGCAGTGGTTTTGTATCTTGGCTTGTGCAGCTAATTGAAACCTACCTTAACTTATAACGATTTTGTGAATGCTCCAAAAGTATATTTCCAATGTTTCTGTGCAAGGATACTGGCAAAAAGCCACGTGAGAGAAGGCAACGCCTCTACTTTGCTGTGATTGGCTGATTACTTCGTCTGCTACAATGCTTGCTTCTACTGGCTAGCACGTCAGAAACTGTAAATTGCGTTCGTATTTTAGTGAGCACACAGCTTGGTGAAATTAAAGTGGCACCTGCTGTATTTACCCAGAATTTAATGAGTAATGGGTCCGAAAAGAAAGAGACCGACAGTTCTATTAAAAATGAAAAATATGTTTGATACTTTAATATTGTAATTAAATTTTTTTTATAGAAATGTAAAAATGTTTTAAAACAAACTTGATAATTAATAATACTTGAAGATATTATGGTTTCTTTAAGCAGGTTGTTCCACAACAACAAAAACAGCCATACAATCACGCTGCCACCTTCACAATTTACTACTGTAGATGATGTTCTTATAGTGGAATGCTTTATTTTCTTCACCCAAGGCATAAGAAGACCTATGTCCTCCAAAACTGTTTTATTGTGACTCATCTGTCCTTAAAACAGTATCCCAAAAGTCCTAGCCATCATCAAAATGTTTTTTAGCAAGCATGAGAAGAGCTTTGTTGTTCTTCTTGGTAAGCAGTGGTTTCTTAAAGTTGAGTTATGAACATTGACCCTAGCTGATGCCTGAGAAGCCGTTGGTGAAATTTGACAGTTTGGCCTCTTCTGGGAATAATCTTCTCCATTTAGTGGTAATGGCTCACACAGTGGTTCAGATAAGTCAAAGAACCTTAGAAAAAGGCTTTGTAAATAGATTTTTCAGTTGCTCTGGAATGTTGTTTGATTATGCTGAAGCTTTGTGATGATTTGTCATTCATGAAAAGGTTCAGTACAATTTTAACTCAACATGACAGGTTGCAGCCAAGCCTGACTGTGTTAATCTCCCAAATCCAATTATAAACTCTAACCTGCCTGTTAAATCTTTTAATTGCTGGTTGGATTATAAAATGGGGTAATATTATCAATAATGCAGATATCAGCTAGACTGGCTTAGCTGTGAATGTAAAACTGATGCATATTTTAGCCTTTTACTACCTATCATACAAAGGGAAGCATAAAGATTTTTGTAACTACTTAGAGGTTTGTTTTATTTTAATTTTTGGCAGGAGTATAATAATGGAAGCTTGTTGATTTTATGTCTTATTATCTTAATGGATTTCATAAGTTTAACCTGTGCTTAGAGGGCTTTGTATACAGATATGACAGAGCTGAGGTTGAACTCCATAACAAATGTTGTCCATTAGTAAAATTACAAAATTGCATTCACTTGCATATATTGATGGCAGATGATGTTTATAGTTTGCACCCAGGGCGTTTCCTCCGAGGAGGTAAGGGAGGCAGTGCCTCCTCAAAATATTGGATGAGAAAAAAATTAATAGTACAAAAAGAAAATCTGCAACTCTCTCGCTTCCCCTGAACCCACTGAGTTTTAACAGACCCCCTAAAGTGTGCGGTGAGTTTGGTGGGGTGTAACTGAGAATGAATGGGGGAAAGTCACATGAAAGGAGGCAATGCCTCTATCACAATATAATTAAATATGACTGCTTATGCAAGTTCGCAAATCAGTTTGAATGAACAATATAACGGCCTTCATGGGAAGACTAATTTAAAAAAGTAAGTAAACAACTCACACACTTAGACATAACCACTCTGTTATGTCAAAATAAGACATTAAAATGTAATGAAAACATGGTCTCTGGAAGTTTTTAGTGAGTCATCCTCTGAATGAGTAAAATATAACAGTGCTACATTATTACAGGCCTATAACAGTGCCTTATTATTAACTGCACACTGTAAGACAAAATTAGTGTAACATTTTTTTACACAAACACTCTGTAACAGCAGTAATCACCATTTTAAAAGAATAAGACTTTAACTGCAGCTTTTAAAAAGACCTGAACTTTGGTGAACTTCATGCACAGTACCACCACACAGCTAAAGCATCTGTCTGTGGTACAGCTGTACTCACCAAGTCCACTCCTGTTGGACTATTTATTCTTTCCACATATGTAAACAGGAAAATTGTCTGCTTTCCCACTGAGGTAGATCTACAAAGGGCAGAATCCTAGCCCGGCAATGTTGTTATTGTCTGAATTGTGAATGTACCAGCTGTGACTATTGACCTACTTCCATAACTCCAGGATTTTTAAATGACAAGTTGAGAGTATTGAAGTTCTGAATCGCAATAAGAGGCAGTTTGATCTTCAACAGGAAGTGTGTTTTCACTCAGGATGAAAAATCATAGTATTATGTGTATTTTTAAACATTCATCCCATGAAAACCTGTACTGCTTTTAAAATACGTATCCCTTCCCGTCTGTTTACAGATTTGCTTGACCTGATTATCGGACACTGGAAGCTTACGATGTCAGCTGGATCAGAAGGGCCTATGAAGTGGCTGTTTGTCAGAAAGGCATTTCAGGCATTTGGGGCTGTAAGGTATTTGCATAGATCCTACTTGTGAGAAGGTGTAATGTTGAGCCAAAGTCAAAGAAAAAGGGGTTAGTGTGAGGTCATTTCTCCTTTTGAGTCAGGCTCCTCTAACAGAATCAAAAATGGTGCTCATTTTTACAAATCTCAGTCATGGTTTAAATCTCAATCTGTTTAAACTGACTTAACCTTAACAAATCCACAAGCCATAAAAGCATGACTTCAGTTATTTCTCATATTCAGTTATTGATGGCTTCTATAACTATGTGAAGATTCAAAGAGCAGAATAAAACTTAGTGACTTGATTTTTTTCTTTTGAATAGGTCTTAGTTGTCTTATATTTTAATGCAGCCAAACAAACTTGACAGTAATGAAGAGGTTGATGATTGCTTTGTCTTGAGGAAACTTGGACGTATTCAAGAGTTGAAGCAACTGTTTACGCAAAAATTAAAATGCTGTCTTTAATTACTCACCCTCATTTCATTTCAACCCCATAAGACCTTCGTTCCTCTTCGAAACACAAATTAAGATACTTATGATGAAATCTGAGAGCTTTCTGACCCTGCATACAGAGCAACACAACTACCACGTTTAAGGCCCAGAAAGGTACTAGAGACATTGATAAAAGTCCATGTGACATCAGTGGTTCAACCTTAATTTGATGAAGCTGTGAGAATTCTTTTTGTGTGCAAAGAAAACTAAAATAATTAATTAAACAATTTCTTCTCTTCCGCGTCAGTCTCCAGCATGTGTTTACGAGAGTACCACAACGTATGCGAAAAGTATTCTTGTTGCTTCATAAAATTACGGTTTAACCACCTTTCTGGGCCTTGAGTTTGGTAGTTGCGTTGCTGTCTATGTAGGGTCAGAAACCTCTTGGATTTCATCAAAAATATCTTTATTTATGAAGATTAATGAAGGTCTTATGGGTTTGGAATGACATGAGGGTGAATAATTAATGACAGAATTTAAAATTTTGGGTGAACTAACCCTTTAAGTTGTACAAAGAATAGATTAATTAGATGCTTTGACAATATATATTTATGTTCAATGAAAACATTCAGTAATTTAAATTCTCATTTTCCATCCACATGTTTTTATGGTTCATCATTTCTTACTACATTCTACAACAGTCCTCCCAGTCTAATGAATACATAAATGTTCCTCTCTTTGCTGTAAATTGATCCTTTACAGTGGTCTGTCAAAAATGAGCCATGCGGATTCACATAAAGATCAAGCAGCAGTGAATGGATGAAATGGAAAGAAAGGTTTTTGGAGAATGCCAGAACGTAGTGAAGACCCATGAGACACTGTTGCAGGAAGAAAAGGTTTTCGTTTTTTCCGTAGGCAAATCCAAACAAAGTCTGTAAGAATTTCAACCTTTTCAGAATATGAACCACATCACAGATCAACCTGAATTTATTGTCTATGACTTTCAGTTGGTTTTCTGGCAGCCCAGTAATTGTGTTCAAAATAAATGTAACATTGTCTGGCAGGTCAGCACTCAAAATTCAGGTAATCCTGTTGCTGACTCACATCAGTACCACTCCAAGAAACGATTTAAAATGTAAATTTAACATGGATTTATCATATCTGGATTTGAAACGTAATAACTTTTAATCTCAAATCAGTGATGCAATGCAGAAAAATGCACTTTATCGTTGATTAGAGCTTCTCAGCCACTTCAACATTTCTTCATTTCAGTCTAATCATTTACATAGTCACCCAGGCATAACTTAAACTCTACAAACAGATGAGGACATTGTATCATTTTCCAGTACAGTGATCTAGAGCTAATTGGAATTCATTGGCAGGAAATTCAATTTCAGATTAGCTGTCTGGTAGCTGGAACAAAATTAGGCCCCCTCTATAAAAAATCAGACAGTTCACAAATCCATTATACGACTTCCTATTTCATAGATTTTGAGTTGAATTCATGCCAGTAACGCCATGCTGATAAATCTCACAGATAAACCGCCTCTCTCTCATCTTCACCCAAACCCACATTGAACTCTTCCTGAGAGGTGTGTTTTTCATTAGGCATCTGTCTAGTGCTACCACAGAAATATATTTGGTATAAAAACTTTCTGAATAATGAGTTTACAGAAGAAACAGTAATAGCTTCCTTGGAAAATACACAGGATATTATTGATCCCGCTCGGGTTTAAGAGGATTCGCTTGTTTTGTTGTGGTAACGGAAATATGAATTTGGCTGCTTTAGTTGCACTTGCCCATGAACAAGCTCTGTGTATCAGATTCAAGGCATTCCTCTGAGTGTTTCATCTTGTTGCAGAGCACTTAATGGCTTATTTGGATGTCAGTTATATCTTGGCAGTGACCTGACCTAAACAACAAATGTCTTGTTTGGATTTGGCTGCAGTAATATGCAGTTAGCCACATGCCTTGAAAATGTTCACAGAATCCTTGTGAAAACTGCACTTGCTGCAGTCTGGATTCTGGCCTGTGCATTTTAACAACATACCACGAGTGAAAGGAGCATTTAGATTTTGAGGAAATATATGCTACTTCATACAGTCCCCAGAGGATTTTGACAGATGTTTGTGGTTAAAATAGTACATAATTGTGTGTGTTTATGAGACCAAATACTGTCAAATAAATTTCTTATGACCCTGTGGCATAAGTTAAGCGCGTGCAGTGCTGTATGAGCATATGGACGCTTTCATTTAGAAGGGTTTATTTAAAAGGTTTTTTTTTTTCTCACCTTCATGTCGTTAATTTCTGACTGACTTTTGCATGTGGAACATGAGATTTGAGAAATGAGTTAGATATTTTCAATAAATCAGAAAAAAATTGTCTTATTTATGAAACGGACTGATTGAGGTTCAACTCACTGTCCAATCACAAAGATTAACAGCTCACTGGAGCAGAAGATTAACAGTGAATAACCTTTTTTAACCTGTTTTTGTTTAATATACAAATCTATAAATGGCTTCAGAAGTCCCGGGGCCTGGATTAGAAAAGATCTTCTTAAGAAATAGGTCAAAAATGTCTTAAATTTCAAGAATTCCAAGAAGAATGTTCCTAAGTGCAATTCTTGAAAAATTCTTAAGTTGTTCTCAATTATGTTCTTAAGAACATCTTTTTTTTTTCTTAAGAAGAAAACGGCACTCTTTATCTGATATAAATGCAGTTTCTTGTCAAGTGATTGAGGTGTTTTGTTGTTGGATGTAATAATGAACATAGCAGTCATCATTTACTCCCGATATCTGAGCTGCTAAAGACACAGCGGATTACTTTTGTTTTGGAAGGGAATGCACCCCCGATCTACCTAAATGTGTATAAGTTTGCACAAATCATTTGTGATCCAGCTTTACCTACAGAAGAAGTGAGTATAAGGTTTTTTTATGAATCTTTGCAAATCGCCTTTCCTAATAATGTGCTAGTTAGCAAATTTTGCGGCTAAATGCGGCTAAAGCAAACAATCTTTCAGAGAACTGCTCGTCACCCCACGGAAGACAGGGGCGGGGTGAGCACAGCTCATTAGCATTTAAAGGGACATGCACCGAAACAGGTCGCTGTGATGCATCCGTTTTTGACAAGAAAAAAAATTTTTTTTTTACACTACAATAAAGAAATTTTAACTAAAGTATGTTATAGACTTTTCATCAAAACACTAAAAAATCATATCGACTTGTGGAAAATGGGCATCCGATGACCACTTTAATAGTCCTACTATGTATTATATGTAGCTGGTGTTGCTATAATGCTTAAATATAACACTTAATGAACAATGAACACATAACGATGGACACTTTACTTTCCCATGAGGCCACAGGAGAAGATTTGTGAATGGCAGAGAAGTATCTCCAGATGGCATACGTAAACACACATTTATACTACAGAACATACTTTTGCAGCAGTTGCAAAGTAATTAGTTATTCAAAATAAGTATAATACCTACTCAAGAGTATGTGATTTTGGATGCAACCTTGGAATATAGTTGTATGAACCACTTTTAAAGGGGTCATCAGATGCCCATTTTCTATTTTCATATATTTGGTCACATCATCCATTAGGGTTTTAATGAAAAGTCTATGGTTTCTCAGAGGTAGTGTAAAAAACACCTTTTTTACCTTGTCAAAATCAGCTCTTCAAAAATCAACCTGTTCTGGTCGATGTTGCTTTAAATGTTAATGAGCTCTGCTCACCCTGCCCCTCTCTTCTGTCTGTGGAGTGACAAGCCTGTTTACTTTAGCCGCATCTAGCCGCATTTAGCGACGAAACCTGCAACAACAGAACACCTCAATCGCTTAGGGCCAGTCTTATCTACGTCCCTGTTCCGGCATCGAAAACAATGGCAATCTAACTGTTACAGCTCATTAATGTGGTGCCTCTGTCGGTCACACAGACAAGATCCTGAGAATGGCTTGATCTGAAAAAGGGGAAATTATTTTTACAGATTGAATAAAAACCACTGGGTGGATTTTTATCATTATAGGATGTTTGTGTACACACATTTATGTTCAAACAACATGTAAAAGTAAAATCCGATGACCCCTTTATAAGATTTATTTCACACACAATCAAAGACTGAACTGGTATGATACCATTTCAAACAAAAGTGGGGCAAAACAAAGCTCTTTTGGATTTTGTCATTTTTGTTGTATGTTTAATTTGTTATTGAAAGGAAAGTTTACATGTTCAGCTAACAGTATACTGCTGCAAATGTATTTCAAACTTATTTTTACTCCAAACAAAGAACAAAAAATATTTGCTGTTAGTACACTGGGGAATTTTAAGCTTGAAAACATCAGTTACCATTCAGTGTAATTATATTATATTATGTTATATGTCTTGATGTTGAATAAATGTTAATTTTGGGGTGAATTATGACTTTAACCAACCTTACTTTTGGAAAATAATGTAAAATATAGCAGAATGTTACCAATTTCACTATTTTGCACAAGTTACAAAAGTTTTACAAAGTTTTTTGGTCAAACCTTTTTCCCTAATTATAAGAATAACACATTTCAGACTGATATATCTGTAAAGCTCACACTTGCGTTGTGTTTAACACTAATGCAAGGAATATATTTAGAGTTGAAAATGAGCTCTGCAGGCCCTTTTAGGATGGTGTCTAGCAGCATGAGATTCACAGTTCACAATTACTATATAAAAACAGAAGAGCTTCTACACGAGTCTAGTAAACTGAGGAAGCAAACAGAGACTCTGCTGTCTGCTGTCTCAGCAAACAAAAACACATGCCAACAGAAACTACACAAACACACTCTCCACACCAAGACTCAAAGAAACGCATTTATACTAGCTCACTCACCTTGCTTTTTAGACAACTGTCTGTTGAAAATGCGTGGATTCACTTTCCATGTTCTTACACATCCCTACCATGGAGAGGAATGATGCAAACAAACAGTTGTTTATGTTTTAAAATACCGCAAGTCTTCCTAAACCACATTGGCTTACAGCTTCCACCCAATCTATTTAGTATAGATCCATGAGAAAAAAATCATCTCAGTTCTTTTCTTCACATTTTTGGTTTTGGTATAGATATTTTTTTAAACAAACACATGTTTTTGCTATTTTCCAAGCAGATTTAATTTCTCATTTTGATTTTGAATGTTATGGCAGGAGCCTTTTATTTTAAACTGCTCAAAACCTTTGCATACCCATGAAGGCCATGGATGAAGAGAGCGTACTGTCTCTTGGCACAGAAGTTGAAAAGGCTTTCTCTTCAAAGCAGATTAATTTTTTGAGGTATTAGGATCAGAGCTTTGAATCCAGGAATGCCTCAGAAGTTGGGATCTTATTTCATTGCTTTTAAACTTAAAAAAAAAAAAAAGTTTTGCTTGTTAAGATTAATAAAACATTTTTGACTTGACATTATTAATTGGATTATTTATACTTAAGTGCTACATTGGATTTTTTCCCATATCACCAGTGATGTATCTAAGTTCTTTTGCAAATCCCTAGCAGTCACATGATACGACTGAATATTCACATCTTATTGACCACAATTTCTAGAGCTTTAAACTGACGGCAGACGGTCTGGACTTCATAGCAGCCAAGGACTGCTCAAGAGGACATCTGACTGACAGACAAAGCAACCAATCACAGTTCATTTGTTCAGCATCATATTTAGGGGTGTGAAAATATAGTCAATGTACTTATAATAACAGACTGGCATACAGTTCAATCAATAATGTTATGCAAGGTCTTGTTTATTGCAAAAATGGCACAACAATAGTGCTGTGAAGTTCACATACTTTTGAAGATTTTTAGTTGTGTTTAGTTGATCATGAAAAGCACTCTTTGTCACAGTTGTAAACACAGTGTTCCTTTTCTTCCAGGGGCTTTGTTTCCAGATGGGCCATTAAAGGCATCCTATTATGCTGTTTTACAAAGTCTTGAATTTGTTTTGGGGGTGTGCTAGAACATGCTCTTATGCTTGGTGGATTGAAAAATGCATTATTTTTCACATAATTTACATTATTACAATACCTTTCTCCCCACCCTGGCACAAATGGCTCAATTAGTTCCAGGTTTAATGAAGGCCCGCCTTTTGAAAAACAAAATGTGTTGTGATTTGTTAGCTGTCACACTGCATTGTGATTAACGAACAGCTTAGATGGTGTTTTCATCCTGCTACACCCCTTACCAAAGCAGTTAACTCAAGCTAGATTAAAATGATTTTTACGTTTTAAATATGGATATTTTTCTTACAAAAACACATCAATTCACTACAGGAGGCCTTTATTGACCAACCCAGAGCTGTGTGAGGCACTTTTTATTATGGTTGGATGCACTTTATTGACTTGTTTTGGACTGATGAAGAGAAACACCTGTCAACAATTCGAATTTCCGTAGGTGGGATTTATTTTAATGATTTTCCAATGGACTGCATTGTGATATCATAGCATGCAGAAAAACAAACGCTGCAGTTCAAAGGAGCCATTCATTGTAGATCTTGAAAAGAGATTTTTTAAAAACGAAATATCTCCCTTTGGAGTGGACTTTGAGATTTGTAACTTTGTAGATCTTTTTTATGCCCAAAGATACACACTACGATTTTCGAAACGTGATTGGGCTAGTTTGGTATTGGGGCAGTGTTAATTGCATTGACAAATAATTTCCATCATAATTCTCATCAATTACTTTTTTTACCAACGAAAAAATGCAACAATAATGAAACAAAAACTTGTTTTGAATGACAAAAACTATGACGAAAATCTACTGAAATTTAAGTCAACAAATATAAACGAGATGAAAATGCTAGGGAGGGCTGGTTTAGGAAGAGATTCATTCAGAACGAATCTGCTGCGTGGTCACATGGTTAGATGCATACATTTTAACTGTATTATAACCTATTGATCTATTTGGTGGGACGTAAGCTAGCATACATTTGCTGCGCGTCTCATAAAATGTTCAAAAATGTCAATATCTGGGAGTAAGAAAAGAGCATACAAATGCATGAATTGAGCGCACACACTGAAGCAGCGCCTTTTACACAGCACACAAATACTCTTTTGTGTTTCATGAATGGAGAAATACACACAAAATGATGTCGAATTGTCCGCTTTGACGAGTATTTACGAAAACACATTCAGTTACGTCTTAGGTGAACGTAAACAGTTGGGAGAATATCAGACGTGTATTAATAGATTGCATCCGTGCATCCGGTTTTAAAGGGACAGCTGCCTAATTTAGTTGCTGTTGTCTGTGGCATTGATGTTAGGATAAGGTACTTTCATGCCATGCAGTATGAAATACCTCTAGTTTTGTTTTATGTAGCCCTAATAAAATAAATAAAAAATTATTTAATAGAAAAGAAGGCCATGTTTCTTTTTTTCTTTATGAGAAGAATTTTAATTTAATTTTAATATAAAGGCATTTTGTGTGTCACAGCAGTTAAATCTGTATCTATCATGATAAAATGTAATATCAAACCTATACAGTGAGTTTGGTAATTTTAGAGAAATGCTTAATAAATGCATTACACTGTAACAAAACCCATTAGACTATGACTTAGACTGAATCAAAATTTGCTGTCAAAATTAACACTGTTTTGGGGTAGTTTTGAGTAGCAGTTGGGCAAGTTTTGTTGTGAAAACCTGGCAACACTTCTAACTGTGAATATTATTATGAAAATGTTCAGATATAAATGAATGCCATTTTTTCCCATTATGCCATTATGGGAGAAATGTCATTAGAGATTCTCCATCTCTCACCTGAAGCTTTGAAGGAGACCTGACATGATACTTGATCAGCAGATAAAACGAAAAGGAACTTCCAGACAAAACACAAAGGGTACACTGGTGTTTCTTCCTGGCACAGTTACAACCTCCAGCAGAAATTACTTCTGTGAAAAGCTTTGATCAAAGTTTTTCCAAATGTCCTTGCTGATGGAACAATGTCATGCCATTGCAACGTGAATGTCTGAGACTCATTTAGTTGTCTATGAATCAAGGCATTGTACTCAAGGTTTCAACAGAAGACCCCAGCTTGCTTGTGAATTATATATTGTTGGAAGACTTTCATTCTCGTAAATTTTATTTCAGTTAAAGGTGAAATCACACAGAATAGTGATAATGTGCGTATTTCATCTGAGAAAAAGCTCCCACATTGTTCCATCAAAAACTCTCAGTATTCACACTGTGAATATTTGTCCCAAAAATTACACTTTCATACTGTCATCTCTGATAGATGTGGGTCAGGCGGTGAAAGTACATGAAACAAATAGTATCTCTCAAGTATTTTAGTATGTAATTTTTTTACATCCAAAAGTGGTTTTCATCAACTTTTAATCCATCTCATCATCTATGAACACAACATACACAACCAATCAGGTTCATCAAAATGATGATTTTTCTTTTATGATGTTAACCTAATGGATATACTGTATCAGACTTACAGTCCACTACAACAAATTTCAATGAGATCTCAACCACTAAGGCAAATTCTGATCAAGACCTGTATTTCTGGTCTCCAGGTACGGCTCATTTTACATATCATCCAGCAAATGGTATTTCTCAAATTACCCTGAACCAAAATGAACATCTCACCTTCCAGATGCACGGACAATTCACAGACTTTAAAGACATGAGTGGGAGAATCTGTTGGCTTGTAGCGTAAAGACCGGGTCAATAGCCCAAGCAAATATTTCTCTGAAGTTTTGCCTCCACTGTTTAAACTCCCAAGTAGATGGATCACTGAATAAAGCAATTCATTTAGAATTATTGGAAGCCACCCACATGCTGACCACAAAGTTCCTTCTCTCTGTCCTGCATTGAAGACGTTAGGCTTATTTACTGTACATCCCACCTGCAGTTTAAGTTGTGAAGCACAAGTTAACTGATGATACAACTAAGTTTACAGAGCAGCTGGTCTGTTAGATTCAAGCTCCTGCTGTATGTTGGCCATCAGTGCGGTGCTGATGTAGTTCCCCTCCAGGCTGAGATGCTCAAGGGAACGTTTTCCTCCAGAGCGTAGAGCCTCCAGGAGACACTGTCCTCCAACTTCGCCGAAACCATTAATATCTAAATCTACCTTTCTCAGGGTCTTATTTGATCTCAGCACCTCAGCAAACAGCTTGATACCATTGTCCCCAAGGTTGCTTTCATCTAAGATGATGTGTGTCAGCGTAGTGTTCACTTTTAGGCTTTCGAACAAGACTGTCCAGGCCTCCATGTCTGAACACGATGTCTGTGCCAGGCCTAGATACTGAAGGTGGGAATGATACCTCATAAAAGTGGCCAGCACCCTCAGGCCATCGCTGCCAATGCTGTTTCCACCTAAGTCTAACTCTTTGATCGCAATGCTCACTGGAGGGAAGTGGATCTGTTCAGAGTTTCCATACAGCGCTGCTGTTTTTTCTTGAAGTTCAGCCAATCCACTAAGCAGGGTCTGCACTCCAAGATCGCCAAGTTGGTTTCCAAACAATCTGAAGAAGAAAGAAAATGACCTTCATTATTCATAATGATTTATGACAACTTTCAAGAGTTTTTGTATCAGAGCAGTTCTGTAAAGTCAGCTTATTTTTAGACATGTTTAGAAGGTCTGCATGAAACGTACAGTAGTTCTTTGATCTGTGGTTTGGCCTGCAGAAGGTCTAGTAAAACATTGACTCCAGGGGGTCCGATTTGGTTCAGATTAAGGTTAATCACCGTGACTTCGGATGGGCTTCTCTTGAGCGCTGTTGCCAAACTCTTGAGCAGTTCATTCGTCAGACCTGTGTTTCTTAGTATTAGTTGCTCCACTTCATCAGAATTGCTCAGCACTTCTGTCATGGCATCCATCTGAAGCAACGACAGCAGATTCTTCTAATAATATATTGTTACAGAATATCTAAAAGATTCAGTCTTGTATTCCGTCATGAAATGTGTTAAGAATAACAGTAAATGTCAATAAATACACCAGTTTCCCATGAAAAAAAAGACAATTATTTATTAATATGCTACACCAAATCCTTCTTAATCTCGGAAATCCAGTCAAATCAAACTTAGAGAAAAGGACTATCTGGTTTATTCAATTCTGTGGCTTTCTGCCTATTAAATTTCCTATCTTCTAAAATCAAATTATTGGAATATTAACCGCCTGGTGTATTAACTTGCATATTTTCCAGCTAACACCAAAAAGAATTTAAACTGCTCCGTCATTTTTGATTGGATGCATAAAAGTAATACATCACTTGCATCACTTGTATTACCAGAGGGTTAACCTTGTAGCATAATCTAGTACTCTTGAAACTTACTGACTGTGAAGACTGTATGTTTTATAGAGAGGATATAAGATACTGTTAAGCAGTGTTGGGTGAAGTTACTTTTAAAAGTAATGCATTACAATATTAAGTTACTCCCTAAAAAAGTAACTAATTACGTTACTTAGTTACTTTTTATGGAAAGTAATGCGTTACTTTACTTTTGTTTTACTTTTCAAATCTGGGCAGGGCTTGCTTGTTTGTTTTTAATATAAAAAGTTCTATTTTTGGCAAATGTAAAAGCCTTTTCACACCAAAAGCCTCAGGCTATAAGAAAAGTAAATTCACGTCTGGACAGTAGACCGCAGAGAAAAAAAAATAAATTCAAATCTTCAGCAATAAAAGGAAATCAAATGTTAGATTATCTTGAGTCATTTTTACTCAATAAATGGGGGGGAAAAGTAACTGGCATTACTTATTCGAAAAAAGTAACTCTGATATTTTCTTGTCAATTAAAAAGTAATGCGTTACTTTACTAGTTACTTGGAAAAAGTAATAATATTACGTAACTCACATTACTAATAATGCATTACCCCCAACACTGCTGTTAAGATATAAGAATGTTTAAGTGAAGCCAGACTGATGTAGTGTGACTGTTTTCTTTCTTGGTATGAAATCATGTGATGTCCTTTGCTAAACTGTGCAAAACAGTAGCAGAGCCCAGTAAGACAAGGGCTTAAGACATATCAGCTGTATCTGTAGAAATCTCTGTTGGATCTGATTTGTAGGCGGGGCATTTTAACAATTAATTTTTAGAATTAAGATTACCTGTTTTTGTAAGTCTTGCTCATCAGATGTGGCATCCTCTGCACCTTCATAAAAAATAAAGAGAGAATTTATTGATTGTCATTATGTAAAGAGAACATACTGTATATGTATATTTTTACATGTGTGTCTTTATAAATACTTGATTTTGTTTCTGAAATATTCTTAATCTACATCACTCAAAATTTGAAGGAATATTAGCTGTAGGTATACCACTGTTCTATTAGCATGTTTGACAAAATATCCAAGGCATTTCAGCAATAACCTTTTTTTGGGGGGAAAACACAGTGATCAAAATTAGAGAACAGTAACCACTGTAGCACCATAAATAAGATTACAACTAAAAGTTTGGAGGGTTACAGCTGTCAGAAATTAGTACGTGTAGAGCAGGGTTCCCACGCATCCTGGAAGATCTGGCAAATTGATGACTAATTTTCCAGTCCTGGAAAACACATGGAAAATGATGAAAAATGGAAAATGTCCTGGAAAATCTTGTAGTTGTCCTGGAAAATTATTATTCAAAAAAGCATAAAAAAAAGGAATTGTATATCCTTTAGCCAAGCCCAAAACAAATAATGCTAATAGCAGAAAATGTTCAAACTGACATAAATCGTGACTGGCCAGTTTCTGCTTAATTAGCAGTCAGCTATTTTGTTTTATTTCAGCCGATCTCTGTTCTGGTGTTTACTACGGTAACCAGGGAAATTCTGCATCACTGTTGTTATATTAGCACTGCCTGCTGTCGGAGAATGAATTTATGCTTTCAATCTGTTTTTGTTTCCTGCAGATATTTTTTATGCAGAATAATTGCACAAAGATAAAGTGCGACCATTCTGTTTTTACTTCAGATTTTGAAATTAGAGCAGAAAACTTCTCATGTATGTAGAATCTTTCTTTGGATCGTAGGACTGGGCGATATGGCCAAAGTTTATATCACAACATATTTCTTAATTTCGGCATGATATAATTCTGATATCGATATAAACTACATTTTAAAAAGCCTCAGAATTATTGCAAAGAACGCCCACAACAGATGTCTATACAAACTTCTATTTGTTCTATCTAAAACAATTTTAGAAATAAAAATAGTACAAATAAATTAATGTTCACCTTTTATTTGTATTTATCCTTTAAATACAAATTCATTATCCGCCAGTAAGAGGCGCTTTTGGAGCGGCAGAAACAATGGTTTCCCCAGTAACGGCTGTACACAAAGTAGCGCTGTGCTCATGAACCCTACATTATCAGATAAAATGAAAATAGCATTGAAATTTTTCTGAGGACAGTCGCTTCCCTTCAAAGATACATTAATCTAAAACACCTGCACCATGTTTTGATTTTGAAACGTGCAGCACTCATGTTTGTTTAAAGTCGTCAATCAATGTATGGGGAACACTAGTAATGTATATTGATAATATCGAAAATCATACCACTGTTATTGAAAAATCTTTGAATTATTCAAATATTTGAAGGATACATGCCAATATTTAAAAAAAAATCTTTTTTCAAGCAACCACCACCAGTGCGCAGCATCCATCTGGATGATGCGACGGCAGCCATATTGCGCCAGAATGCCCACCACACACCAGCTTATTGGTGGAGAGGAGATGTGAGTGATGAAGCCAATCAGAATATGGGGTCAGAGGCCAGTGGGCAAATTTGGCCATGAGTTTGGTTACACCCCTACACTTTTCCTGGGATTTTTTTTAATGACCACAGAGAGTCAGGACCTTGGTTTAACATCTCATCCGAAGGACGGTGCTCTTATGACAGTATAGTGTTCCCATCACTACACTGGGGCGTTAGGACCCACACAGACCACAGGCTGAGCACCCCCTGCTGGCCTCACTAACACCTCTTCCAGCAGCAACCTATTTTTCCCAGGAGGTCTCCCATCCAGGTACTGACCAGGCTCAACCCTGCTTAGCTTCAGTGGGTAACCAGTCTTGGGCTGCAGGGTGATATGGCTGCTGAATATGAATTTGTTGTAATATATAATTAAGAGCTCATATTAAAGAGCTTAGTTTATAGTCAATTCAGGGGCCCTACACAGCTTGCGTATTTTGCGTATAGGGAGGATCAGCTCTAACCCTGTCTTCTTGTGCATTTGTCTTACATGGATAACCAGCCTTTTTGGGGGACTTGAATAAATTAGTGTCCTTGCAAACCTTCAATATTCGAGAAATCACAGAGTTGGAATGACCAATTTCTCTTGCAGTGGCTGAAAGGGTCATCCCTTTTGGACAACCTCTTGTTGCAGGGTTTCAGTCACCTTAGAGCAGCTCGCCATCTTTCAGTCTCAGTGAAAATTGGAGTAATGCTGCCAGTTAAATTTTTGTCAAATAATTTAAGAAATTAGCACCAGGGCCAGATTATCACCAATAACTTGGAGGTATCTGTAAGTGTTCTCAATTCTTATTCAGACATCACATTTAAAGGTCATCGGATGCCCATTTTCCACAGGTTGATATAATTCTTTAAGGTCTTAATGAAAAGTTTATAATATACTTTGGTTAAAAATTCTCAGTGGTAGTGTAAAACAACACCCTTTTTACTTTGTTAAAATTAGCTCTTCAAAATTCATCCCATTCTGATGGATTGTCCTTTTAAATGCAAATGAGCTCTGCTCGCCCCGCCCGTCTCTTCTCTCTGTGGAGTGGCGAGCCTGTTTACTTTAGCCGCATTTAGCGCGTTTAGCCATGAAACTTGCTAACTAGCACGTTATTAGGAAAGGTGATTGCAGAGATTCATAAAAAAAACCTTATACTCACTTCTGCTGTAGGTGAAGCTGGATCACGAATGATTTGCGTGAACAGATGCATTTTTGTAGATCGGGAGGCGCATTCCCTTCACAAACAAATGTAATGCACTACATCTTCAGTGGCTCAGATGTCGGGAGTAAATGACGACCACTATGTTCATAGTTAGATCCAGCAACACAACACCTCAAACGCTCAGTCGGAGACATTTTTGTCTAAGTTACATCCCTGCTCCGGCTTCAAAACAATGGAGGTCGGACTGTTACAGCTGATGTAAGGCGGTGTGACGCCACACCGACAGGCATCTGAAAATGACTCAGTTTGAAAAAGGGGATATTATTTTTACAGATTATTTAAATCTGTAAAAATATTTTTATCATTATAGGGTAGGTGTGTACATACACTGCCAACACACATTAATGTTCAAACAACATGTAAAAGTGAGCTTTGTATCCGATGACCCCTTTAATATAATTAATATAACGAATATAGGATATAATTAATTTACGATATATGCTTAAAAACTGGCCTTCTACTCCTTTTAACTTCAAATAGGACTAAGAAGTGATCTTGAAATTAAGGAAATTATAGGCTGTTCTCTAATTTTGATCTCATAGGAAATATTGATCATAAATCAATGGCACACACTGCAGAGCTTCATCTTATCAATCATACCAACCTTGCTTGTTTTTAATTTTAGGTTTCCTTGCTTCGTTGACACTGCTGTCACTTTCCTCACTAAGCTCCACCTCAGATGCTGAGCCGATGGCAGTGAGTCCTGAAGTGAGCTGCTCTTTGATTTTGTTCCTCTCAGACTCTAGCATATAATACAAAATATATATCTATTTCACTTTTCATCAAATGTCTCAGTGTGATAACATCACAAATTGGGTTTTGAGAAATGTTTAATCTATCCTTTGTTGACAGTGTCTGATTGGGAAAAAGATGTCTGTATGTTCCTGCAAGTACATCAACTGTGTCATCTGGTACCCTCAATTAAAACGTTTTGGGTCTTTTTATAATTATTATTCTTATTATTCAGCTGTGAAGCAGTTGTTTTTGCACTGCTGCCAGACTTATTCATTTATTATGAATAATCTTATCTTTTGCTTTATGTCCATCAAGTTTCAAATAAAAATAAGATAATTGACCATATTTATAAAGTATGAAATTCATTATTTTTAAAAATCAGGAGTTTAGATCTTGAGACTAAACTGGGCTTTCTTTGTGACCCTTGTCCCAAGTCGAGTAGCCCGTAGGTAAATTAATGGGACGAATTCTCATGGCCTTAAAATTCACACTAACCTTAGTATATGTTTAGAAACAACGTTTTTGTCATAACCTTTATGGTAAAATGATTGACTCCCACTAAATCAGGCTAAAAGACTCAGGGGAAGCCCTGTCTGTGAGCAATGAGCTGCCGTTCTTGACTCACTGTTTACTTTGAACCACCTCTGTTGGTCTAGGCCTGATTCCAGACCAGCGCTCATTTCAACACATTCTTCATAGAAGTCCCTCAGTCTTCCCCTGTTCCTGCTTTTTCCATTAGATTTCGAAGCATCCACCGTTTTCTCGCCGTCGCGCTTAGTCAAGGTTTTTCCTTCCTGCAATGAATCTTGAGAAATGCAACTGCCTTGATAGTGCTGTCTATAAAATAAAATACAACCTAGTGATTTACAACAAAGCTTTCGTGAGACAACTTCAAAGTTTTACACTGTGCTGGCAAGCAGCTCTATCCAGCGGCCTTGTCCGCTCAGAGGCATAATAAAGAGTGGCGAACCACATCGCTGGAAAAGATTTGCACTCACCTTTATTTTTATTTTCGGTCACTGAATTCTCCTGACCTTGCACGTGTTCTTTTATTGATGTTTGCAGTTGTTCTTTGGTGTTGGAAGGTGGTTTGTCTTCGGGTTCATTGATATTTTTATGCGCTTGCGATTCTTCCACGCTTTTGCCGTGTGGTCCTTTATGGCGTTTGTGAGGTTTTCTTTCTTTTGGAGTGCCATTTACGTCTTCACTGTCTGTTGACAAAGCACCTCCATCTTTAGAGAGCTTTCTGGTCTTCTGCACCGATCTTTCCATTCCAAGAGGGACGAACAAAGGGGAGGAAGGGCACGACTCTATAACACCTGCACAGAAGGCATGATTACCGTCAGACATCTGGGAAATAATGTGCCCTTGTAGATCATTACTTTGAAGAATGCCAGTGGGAAAATCTAACAGCAGTCGCATTAACACCAACCTTCATTAGAATTGATGGCTGGTTGCAAGGCTGGAGCTGGACTATCGATCGCTGGGGTGCCTATTCCGTGCCTTGAATTCACACATCTGAAACAGGAGAAAATGTTTGCAATGGCAAACAATTTGGTGTTGAGAAGCAAACCCTGCTTTAAATCTTTTCTTGATCTTGCATGCCATCATTTCTCACTTGTAGCAGGGTTTTCCTCCATTTAGACGGGTCAGTCTGAAGCAGCTCCTGCGGCCTTGCTGGAAGCCAGGGGCGTATCTGTACTCACAACAGGAACTGATCCTGGCTGCCATGATTCCATTCACGAAGATAGTAGCACTGAAGGGGAAACCTAGATGTCGCTGGGATGTGAACTGAAACTGCTCTATTGGGGGAAAAAAATAAATAAATAAAAAATGTTCATTTTCAAATTCACATACTTTAAAAAAAAAAGTTTATTTTAACATTTTATTATTATTTGTTTTAACATTCATTTATTTATTTTTATCTCTGTAAAATGTATTTTAACTGTATTTATTTATTTATTTGTTTTCAAATGTACTTACCTTGAAAAAAATGTATGTTAATTTGAACAATTTTATTTGTTTTACCATTTATTTATTTATTTATTTTAACTTTGTAAAATGTATTTTAACTTTTTACTAGTTTGTTTGTTAGTTTGAACGTGTATTTTAGTTTGAACGTGTATTTTTACTTTATTATTTATTTGTTTGTTTTCAAATTGTACTTACTTTTTAAAAAATGTTTGTTTTCAGATGTACTTACGTTTTAAAAATTCTTGTTTATTTTAGCATTTTGTTATGTTTTAACATTAATTTATTTTAACTTTGTAAAATGTATTTGAATTTTTTATTTGTTTGTTAGTTGTCACTTTTTTTACTTTCACTTGTTTTCTAAAATGTGTGTGTATGTGTGTATATATATATGAACATTGTATTATTATTTGTTATTTGTTTTAACATTAATTTATTTAAACTTTGGAAAGTGTATTTTAACTGTATTTATTAATTAGTTTGTTTTCAAAAGTACTTTTAAAGAATATGTTTGTTTTAACATTTATTTATTTAAACTTTGTAAAATGTTAAGAATACATTCCCTCGTTTTAATTAAAAGGTCCCACTCGAAGGCCCCCCCGCTTCAGCCTGGGCTCTTATGCATGTGCATACCCTGGATACCCAGTATGTCTTTATTTATTATTAATTAATTTATTTATCTGTTTGTTTGTCTGTTTTCAAAATGTACATACTTTTTTAAAAATGTTTTTATTATTTATTTATTATTATTATAAAAATACATTTATTATTTGTTTTAACATTCACTTATTTATTTTAACTTTGTAAAATGTTTTTTAACTGTATTTATTTGTTTGTTTTCAAATTTCACTTAATTTTTTAAAAATGTATGTTTATTTGACCATTTTCTATTATTATTATAATTTGTTTTAACATTCATTTATTTTTAATTTTGTAAAATGTATTTTAACTTTATTTATTTATTTTCAAATTTACTTTTTAAAAATGTATGTTTATTTGAACATTTTATTATTTGTTTTTAACATTCATTTATTTGTTTTAACTTTGTAAAATGTAATTTATTATATTTATTTATTTGTTTTCAAATGTACTTTTTTGTTTATTTGAACATTTTATTTGTTTTAACATTTGTTTATTTATTCTTTATAAAGTGTATTTTAACTTTATTTATTTATTATTTGTTTGTTTGTTTTCAAAATGTACATACTTTTTTAAAAATGTATGTTTATTTGAACATTTCATTATTTATTTTAACATTCATTTATTTAACTGTTGTTTGTTAGTTTGTTTTTAAAATTCACTTACTTTTTTATAAATGTATTTAAACATTTTCTTTTATTATTATTATTATTATTATTATTTGTATTAACATTCATTTATTTATTTATTTTAACTTTGTAAAATGTATTTTAACTTTTTATTTATTTGTTTGTTTTCAAATTCACATACTTTTTAAAAAGGCATGTTTGTTTGAACATTTTATTATTATTTGTTTTAAAAGTAAATTAGGTAGAAGAGTTTCTTGCTAGTTTCATGTGGCCAGACGTTAGATTTGAGAAAGATATTCCTTGTTTAAAATTAAAGATTATATAATAAAAAGATTATATAAAAAGTATAGGCATAGGAGCTCAAGCAGTGTATTCAGTGTGGTAATAGGATAATGAGCTTTTACCTCCAGGTTGAACAAATCCTTTAAACACACAGATGTTCTCCCCTCCACAGATCTGCTGAAGCACTTTCATCTCATCCTGAGTGTTGCCAGGAAGCCCCTGTCCCAGGTATATCATTGTCACAGTCACATTTGACTTCTTGGACTCTTTCTGTGCTTTAAGGTAACTCTGAAAGACAGAAGTCAAATATTCTTCACATACAAATCATTTAGAAGGCACATTTTTAACAAATACACCAGTGAAGATGTCCTGAAATGGTTTCAAAATGATTTTTCTCCCAGCAAAAGAGACTGTCAATCAGACAGACCGACTGAAACTTATAACTCAACACTTACAACTGGTTCAAAGCTGCAGTGTAATCTCTCAACAGAGCCAGAGCCGACTCACCTGCTTGCTGTTGAAGTCAGGAGCTCTTTGGGAGTTGATAGAGGAGGTGGAGCCGCGGCGTCTGCTGGTGCTGAGATAAGGACATGAGTGACTGAGTCTGGCCCTTGCAGCCTGCAGGTTTGACATCGTTCCTGTGATAGCAGGAAGGTACAAGTCACTCAACTGTCCACTGATCGCTGACTGGCTCGTCTTCTTGGGCTTCACAAAATAAAGCAAAGAATTTCACCATGGGAGAAAAAAGAAGAGTTCTTCACTTGTTACTTGTCAAATGAATTTCTCTGTTGGTGTGAATCACAACATGCAAGTGCTGTATCTGTTGCATTACTTTATAGATTTCCACAGCATTGCTTCCATCCAGCAGAATGAGGCTGCCTTTACGTGTGAAAACGCTATCCAGAGAATTGTGCCATTTGGGAGTCAGAGGCCTTTCGCCTCTACGACCTCGAGGACGAGTCTGCTGTCAAATACAAGAACATTGTTAGTTATGCCGAAATGAGTTTTAACTGGAAGAATAAACAGACAAAAGAAACACGCAATATGATTTCTAACCAAATTAGGCCTATATCCAAATATATGCTAACTATTAGGGCTGAGTAAAAAAAAAATATACAGGTGCATCTCAATAAATTAGAATGTTGTGGAAAAGTTTATTTATTTCAGTAATTCAACTCAAATTGTGAAACTTGTGTATTAAATGCATTCAGTGCACACAGACTGAAGTAGGTTAAGTCTTTGGTTCTTTTAATTGTGATAATTTTGGCTCACATTTAACAAAAACCCACCAATTCATCTCAACAAATTATTATTACCATTATTGGTCTTCTGGAAAGTGTTCATTTACTGTATATGTACTCAATACTTGGTAGCGGCTCCATTTGCTTTAATTACTGCCTCAATTCGGCGTGGCATGGAGGTGATCAGTCTGTGGCACTGCTGAGGTGGTATGGAAGCCCAGGTTTCATTGACAGTGGCCTTCAGCTCATCTGCATTTTTTGGTCTCTTGTTTCTCATTTTCCTCTTGACAATACCCCATAGATTCTCTATGAGGTTCAGGTCTGGTGAGTTTGCTGGCCAGTCAAGCACACCAACACCATGGTCATGGTGCTTTTGGCAGTGTGGGCAGGTGCCAAATCCTGCTGGAAATTGAAATCAGCATCTTTAAAAAGCTGGTCAGCAGAAGGAAGCATGAAGTGCTCTAAAATTTCTTGGTAAACGGGTGCAGTGACTTTCAAAAAACACAGTGGACCAACACCAGCAGATGACATTGCACCCCAAATCATCACAGACTGTGGAAACTTAACACTGGACTTTAAGCAACTCTTTGGACTTTGGACCACTGGGCAACAGTCCCTTTTTTCTTCTCCTTAGCCCAGGTAAGACGCCTCTGACATTGTCTGTGGTTCAGGAGTGACTCAACAAGAGGAATACGACAACTGTAGCCAAATTCCTTGACACGTCTGTATGTGGTGGCTCTTGATGCCTTGACCCCAGCCTCAGTCCATTCCTTGTGAAGTTCACCCAAGTTCTTGAATCGATTTTGCTTGACAAGCCTCTCAAGGCTGCGGTTCTCTCAGTTGGTTGTGCATCTTTTTCTTCCACACTTTTTCTTTTCACTCAACTTTCTGTTAACATGCTTGGATACAGCACTCTGTGAACAGCCAGCTTCTTTGGTAATGAATGTTTGTGGCTTACCCTCCTTGTGAAGGGTGTCAATGATTGTTTTCTGGACGACTGTCAGATCAGCAGTCTTCCCCATGATTGTGTAGCCTAGTGAACCAAACTGAGAGACCATTTTGAAGGCTCAGGAAACCTTTGCAGGTGTTTTGAGTTGATTAGCTGATTGGCATGTCACCATATTCTAATTTGTTGAGACAGTGAATTGGTGGGTTTTTGTTAAATGTGAGCCAAAATCATCACAATTAAAAGAACCAAAGACTTAAACTACTTCAGTCTGTGTGCATTGAATTTATTTAATACACAAGTTTCACAATTTGAGTTAAATTACTGAAATAAACTTTTCTGCAACATTCTAATTTATTGAGATGCACCTGTATATATTGATTTCTCGATTTTAATCGATTCCCATTTTTATGAAACAGTATTGATTCTTAAATCCCAAGAATCGATTAGTCTAGCCTGTTTTCAGTTAATGAACGTAACATTGTAGCAAACCTCCTATCCAATTAATCGTAATAAGCTTTGTGCTCTGTTCCTTTTGATATGAAACCAAGTCTCAGAATTCAAATTCTGCCTATTTTATTACAGTATTCAAACAATAAAGGCTGTTTTGGTGCTGTTTAATGTGGAGTGGCAGATCGCTGTTGCGCCTCAGTTCAAGAGAAGCAGCATGTGAACTGATCATCTCCTCCGCTTTAATAAGTTTCAGCATGAAATAAACATGAATGAATATCCAAAGGTATGTTAAAAGGAGGAGTGCAACTTACTGAAATTCATATCCTGTCTCATGTAATCGCTCAATCAATGTTTTAACCATGCAAAGACCTCAATATAACAGCTTGTAAACAATATGTCAGGAAACATCACATTTACCTCAGAAAAACATATTCTGTGACAATTAACTCATTAGTCAGCTAGAAAAATGAATTCTAGAGAGGAGCATTTTGATAAATATATGCACCATATAACATATTTATTCAGGGGTGCAGCGTCTGCATAAGGGCCCAGACTGATTAGGGGCCCGCAGAGTGGGAGCTTTTGATTAAAACGAGGGAATGTATTCTTAATTTGTGGCATAAATAAATAAATAGTCTGCATGTTATATGGAGGGCTCAGTAATTTCTTGTGTACATTTGTTATGTTGCTGCCGTAGAACTGCATGGTTTTTTAAAACTACATGCAAACGTTGCATTGCCAAGGCCAAATAAAAAAAAGAAAACCTGTGTAGCTAGCTATTTGAGAAGACTGTATCACAACTCTATCACATCTAGCTTCAGCAACACCTGCACCGGTTTAATTGTCTTTCTTTTATTTTAATTTTTTTTTATCAAAAGACTATCAAAAGCATCATTTTTTTTCCATTGAAATACACAAAGCCGCAAGTTAAACTCCAAGGACATTGTGGATGAATTATCCGAAAGATTTTATATTAAATTAAATTAATAAAAAAAGAAAAGAGAGAAACGATTGGTTATCTGACTGATTTATGAAAATAATAATACAGTTTTGGTAAAGTTATATTGTTGGCATTTCTGAAGTTATTTTTATGGCTGTTATGCTATATTTACCAACGATTTTCAAACACTGATTGATCATGAAACATTCGTTTTTATCAAGTTGTTCTGATTTTTTTCACTTAAGTTTTTGGATGCTGTATAGCTAGATTTGAATCATGAATTTGAAGTGTTTAATTCAAGACAACAACACAAGAATCATTCAGTTTCAGCTCTGAGTTTATTGCATTTCATTCAGTATCATTTTATTTATTTATTTTTTTACTCTTTGGTCATTTATTTTCCTCAGTACTTTAAATGTGTTTGATTTCTATCTACTCATAAATATGGTTTATAGCAGGTGTTAACAGTGATTAACAACCATTACTAATGAAGGGCGGGGTCGGGTGGGGTTGCTATAAACCATTAAAGCTCATTTGGTTAGAGAGAATAACGACCCCACTCTCTTGTTGTCAATCACCGTGTCACACCCCCCACCACACACAACGCACTACACCACACCTGGCATTTACGACTCTACCCGGCCCCCCCTGCACACCTACAGACCACCACAGCCCGGCAGGGGGGGGCAACTATACCGACTTCACGTGCGTCTAAATACATGAAGCTGGGTGCAAACTCGTGCCGGTCAGCAGGTAAAGTACCACGATAAAGTACCACCAACTACAGATGAGAACAGGTACATCAACCGCTGAACATCAGCTTTGAACTTAGCAAGAGTCATTTAGAACGCTTCTTTCCAGATCGCTTTAATAGCTCTTTATGACGTTATATTAAGTCGTCTCGGAAGGCCGATTTATTTATTTATTTATTTTTAAATAAGTAATGTCTCCAATATAAAGGACTGCACTGCTGACATATTAGACTATAAACACCAACATAAATGCCAAGAACAAATGTGAAAATCACGTAAAAATGTGATGTAAACAAAGGATAAAATAAAACATTTCTGTATTTATTTTTTAAATATGATTTAGATACATTTTTCGAAAATGTCCTTTCGAAAAATGTATCTAAATTCCCATTTATACCGTCAGCAAAACAGCTTGTGAATAGCTATGTAATGTGATTTACCTCAGAAAAGACAACAATAATGAACTTTGCAGCCCACATTAACCTGTAACGTTTGGGGGCCTCTGCAAATATTTTTGCATATGGGCCTGGGGCTGACTTGCTACAGCACTGTATTTATTATAATTTTTACTGTTCTTTAATGTTTAATTATGTTTGAACAAATCCATCAAGTTTTTATGACAGCCACCATTTAAATGTTTCTATTTCAAATGAAATGCAATTATTTAATTGTAACTTTATTATTATAAAAAGTAATTTATAATAATAATAATAGTGTAATTTAAGCATTTTATATAAATCAGTTAATTTTAACCTTCAATATTATAGTAATGTAGTACCAACTGACTCTCATGTATATTTTACAGCATTAGTTGAGAGATTTTTTTTCCTTGAGAAAATTACTGCACTTGTATATGAATATATATCCAAAAATATTTAATTGAATCAGAAATCCAATTGAATCACATGCTTTTAAATCAGAATGTAATTAAATCATGAAATCTGTGTTAAAACGCAGCCCTACTATGTCATAAACAGTGTGGCTTAACAATTTTTTTTAAATGTATTTAATTTAAGCCTTCCAGTGCTAAAACATGAACATAAAATGTGCTTCAAGCAGTCAGAGAACATATCTTTAATCTTAAAATACATTAATTAGCATTGCTAAAAGCAAATGGACAAAGTATATAAGGGAAACATACTTGATATAAAATATGATCTCAAAGTGTAATGTCTGTGCATATATTTCAGTGACTCTTTATGATGCAAATGAGTGTAATTTTATTTTAAAGGGGTCATCGGATGCCCATTTTCCACAAGTTGATATGATTCTTTAGGGTCTTAATGAAAAGTCTATAACATACTTTGGTTAAAATTTCTCAATGGTAGTGTAAATAACACTTTTTTTACCTTGCCAAAATCAGCTCTGCAACCCTTATACTCACTTCTGCTGTAAGTGAAGCTGGATCACAAATGATTTGTGTGAACATAGACGGATATACAGTGGGTATGGAAAGTATTCAGACCCCCTTAAATTTTTCACTCTTTGTTATATTGCAGCCATTGCTAAAATCATTTAAGTTCATTTTTTTCCTCATTAATGTACACACAGCACCCCATATTGACAGAAAAACACAGAATTGTTGACATTTTTGCAGATTTATTAAAAAAGAAAAACTGAAATATCACATGGTCCTAAGTATTCAGACCCTTTGCTGTGACACTCATATATTTAACTCAGGTGCTGTCCATTTCTTCTGATCATCCTTGAGATGGTTCTACACCTTCATTTGAGTCCAGCTGTGTTTGATTACACTGATTGGACTTGATTAGGAAAGCCACACACCTGTCTATATAAGACCTTACAGCTCACAGTGCATGTCAGAGCAAATGAGAATCATGAGGTCAAAGGAACTGCCTGAAGAGCTCAGAGACAGAATTGTGGCAAGGCACAGATCTGGCCAAGGTTACAAAAAAATTTCTGCTGCACTTAAGGTTCCTAAGAGCACAGTGGCCTCCATAATCCTTAAATGGAAGACGTTTGGGACGACCAGAACCCTTCCTAGAGCTGGCCGTCCAGCCAAACTGAGCTATCGGGGGAGAAGAGCCTTAGTGAGAGAGGTAAAGAAGAACCCAAAGATCACTGTGGCTGAGCTCCAGAGATGCAGTCGGGAGATGGGAGAAAGTTGTAGAAAGTCAACCATCACTGCAGCCCTCCACCAGTCGGTTCTTTATGGCAGAGTGGCCCGACGGAAGCCTCTCCTCAGTGCAAGACACATGAAAGACCGCATGAAGGACTCCAAGATGGTGAGAAATAAGATTCTCTGGTCTGATGAGACCAAGATAGAACATTTTGGCCTTAATTCTAAGCGGTATGTGTGGAGAAAACCAGGCACTGCTCCTCACCTGTCCAATACAGTCCCAACAGTGAAGCATGGTGGTGGCAGCATCATGCTGTGGGGGTGTTTTTCAGCTGCAGGGACAGGACGACTGGTTGCAATCGAGGGAAAGATGAATGTGGCCAAGTACAGGGATATCCTGGACGAAAACCTTCTCCAGAGTGCTCAGGACCTCAGACCAACAAGACAATGACCCTAAGCACACAGCTAAAATAACGAAGGAGTGGCTTCACAACAACTCCGTGACTGTTCTTGAATGGCCCAGCCAGAGCCCTGACTTAAACCCAATTGAGCATCTCTGGAGAGACCTAAAAATGGCTGTCCACCAACGTTTACCATCCAACCTGACAGAACTGGAGAGGATCTGCAAGGAGGAATGGCAGAGGATCCCCAAATCCAGGTGTGAAAAACTTGTTGCATCTTTCTCAAAAAGACTCATGGCTGTATTAGATCAAAAGGGTGCTTCTACTAAATACTGAGCAAAGGGTCTGAATACTTAGGACCGTGTGATATTTCAGTTTTTCTTTTTTTAATAAATCTGCAAAAATGTCAACAATTCTGTGTTTTTCTGTCAATATGGGGTGCTGTGTGTACATTAATGAGGAAAAAAATGAACTTAAATTATTTTAGCGAATAGCTGCAATATAACAAAGAGTGAAAAATTTAAGGGGGTCTGAATACTTTCCGTACCCACTGTATGTAGATTGGGAGACACATTCCCTTCACAAACAAGCGTAATCCACTGCATCTACAGCAGCTCAGATGTCGGGAGTAAATGACAACCACTATGTTCATTATTACATCCAGCAACACAACACCTCAATTGCTCTATCGGAGATATTCTTGTCTAATTTACATCCCTGCTCCGGCCACGAAACAATGGAGGTCGGACTGTTACAGCTGATCTGAGGTAAGACGCTCATGTCAATCAACTATCGTGGGAGCGGCCTCTGTTGGTGTGACGCCACAACGACAGGCATCTTAAAATGGCTCGATTTGAAAAAAGGGAATATTATTTTTACAGATTAATTAAAAACCACTGCATGGAGTTTTATTATTATAGGGTAGATGTGTACATACACTGCCTACACACATTAATGTTCAAACAACATGTAAAAGTGAACTTTGCATCCGATGACCTCTTTAAATGATTTGGTTTTTTTTACCACTGCATAGTTGGTAAAAAAGACCAAAAAAAAAAAAGCAGCTAATCAGCTTTAACTCTTTGTTCAGTAAGATGCATGTAACATGTAACAGGGTCTTTAGTGATTTAATCAGGTGCTCAGTGCCAGCAGCAGGTATTGCATATAGTTTGCTCTGTCCCACTTTTCCACATTTAAAAATTTGATGAAAAGTTTAACAAAGGCCTGTAGCATCAACAAATCTAAAAACAAAATTACATAATTGCTCATTTATTTCAGCCAAATGGTGTATCAAAGGAACTTTCGATTGTTTCAGTCAAACCCTGGGAAAAGTTTTATTGCTCAGATGTTGTTTTTGTGAGCTCAAGGAAAAATATTTTTATATGATTTTTTTTTTTTTTTTTTTTTTTTTTTTTTTTTGCCATGATTTTATATGATTTTTTTGCCATATGGGATATCTTACACAATAGCTCAAATTGTCTTATTACTTACATCTTTGACTTCATCATTGAATCCTTTGATGAGCAGGTCTTGAAGGACACTCTGACTGTGCCTGCGGATGCGTTTCATGGACTCCTTCTGATATGTTTCCATCCTTGCTCTCTCTTAAATGCAAGTAAGTGTCAGTTTAGTTTATATAACCATTTTTATTCACACTTTAGGCTGCTAATGAAGTAAACGATTCAGCTACAGTACAATAAGATGCATCTGACGTGCAACAGAGTCTTGAGTGTTTTCATCAGGTGCATAGTGTCAGCAGCAGATGGCAGGAAAATAGCCAAGGTGCAGACACATGCTTAAATAATGCATGAATGCCTAGAATGCCTGATGAAAACCGTACATGTGTTTTTAGAGAGATAACAGTCATCTGCCTAGAAGGACACCTAGTCAAATCTAGTTTGTAACTGCTGATTCACATCTGAAATTGTGCCACATATTTTTGTTAATTACTTGAAATTCTTGATTACTTGAAAAATGCTTTTACTGTATTAAGTATAATTTTGATAAAAAGACATTAGATTTGAAGACTTGTTTGTAAAACAGATAACAGCCATCCATCTCAAACAAAAGCATTCATAGAGTGGACATTTTCCAGACTACAAAACACAACCAAGTCCACTTTTAAACTTAAGTCACATCTAGATTATGATTACATGCTTCATTTTTCTAGTACACTTACCAGAGTTTCTTCACAGCTTCATTTGGATAAAGCAGAAATAGTGTGGTTTTACCTGTTGTTTCTTTCTCTGTCGTCAAGGAGTCATCTGATACCTGGATGGCTTTGACGCCCAGGTCTTACACTCTACATTAGCGTCTCATACATGTTTAAATAGGTAGTGACCTGCTGTCTTCTCTTCAACTGGCTACAAAGGCCATTTGAAGGACAGAGAAGAAAGTATGTTGTACTTCAGGTGTTGCTTAGTGTGCCCAATATCACTTTTTCCACATTTAAAAGTTTTAAGCTTTGTCAAGGCCTGTGGCAGCGACAAATTAAAAAAAAAGTGACATAATTGCTACTTATTTCAGCCAAATGCCTGGTGTACTATTACAGGCATTTGTGATTGTTTTAATTAAACGCAGATGGAAATTTCATTGCTCAGATGTTTTTTGAAGCTGAGGAAACTTGGAATGGAATTCTGAGTTATGTTTTGTTTAGCTGATTTTCATAAAATTCCTGAGGGGACACAAATGAGGCAATTGTTAGAACATATTAATAATGTTGAGCAGTAGTTGTCAATCGTTTTGACTCCAAGGCCCCCCACTGACCGCAACAGTATTCAAAGGCCCCATGACTTTGAGTTGTTTTACTGGAGTAAAAAGTAGAGTAAATTTATTTTTCACTCACAGTTTCTACATGATAAATATTTTAGAGCTTAATTAGAATAGAAAACTCATTATCAAATTAATTTGAAAAATGCCTATTTTAATGTTTTAATAAGATAAGGTTTTGGTCATTTACAATACTTTTCCAGTTTTTGGGGTCACACTGATAAAAGTTAGTCTCATATATCCAGGTTTTTCAGCACATCAGGGCCTGTATTTACAAAACATCTTAAGGCTAAAAGTAGCTCATAACTTGCCAGTTTAAGGAGAAAATCTTAAAATAATACGCTATAAAAGCATTTTTGCACAAAAACTTGCTCCTAAATCTGTGAAATGTTAGGAGTAGTGAAGATGACTTTTAAGTCACTAAGACCAAAACAAAAACTATCCTCCCTGCTGATACAAGCCATCACAGAAATTCTAATGGTTTTCGCTACAATATCATTATAAACATTACAAACCATCAACCTTTAACCATTAAAACCATGAAAAAAAGGTTTCCTGTGGTGTGTTTTGGGGCATGTTAGGATTTAGTGGTTTTAACAAGCCACCAATAGTTGACCATTTACCAGTAGAGACCAACAGACACCATTACAGTTACCATTAGTACAATTCCCATTATAACCAGTAAAACCATTAAAAATTCTTTGGTGGTTTCTGTTGATTTTCAGTTGTTTGTTTCTTTTGTTTTTCAGCAGGGCACAGTTACCAATCCTCGCAAACCTGAAGACAATGGGTAGGTGTGTAGGAGACAAAAAAAAAAATAAAAAAAATAAAAATAAAAAAATAAAAATGCTGCACACTATCACTGAAAAAAAAAAAAAACAATTTGTTGAGTCAACTTAAAATAATTTGTAACCTGGCTGTCTTAAAATTTTAAGTTCAGTCAACCCAAAGTTTATTCAACTTAAAATGTTAAATTATACCAAGTGACAACTTAAATATTTGAGTTGAATCAACTTAAAATTTTAAGGCAGCTGGGTTACCCATCTGTTAAGTTTAGCAAACACAAATATCTAAGTTGTTACGTAATACAACTTAACATTTCAAGTTGAATAAACTTATTTTAGTTGACTGAACTTAAAATTTTAAGGCAACAGGGTAACAAATTATTTTAAGCTGACTCAACAAAATGTGTTTTTTTATTTTTTACAGTGATACTTGCAAAAGTATCAAAAAGTTTTATTTACAACGTTTCGGTTTCATGATGAAACCCTGTTTACCAGCAGGGCTAAAATGGCTGTTGCCAGCAATATGCCTCGGAACGTAAACATTTTAGAAACACTCTGCATTTATTTGCACATATGTTTTCCCATGTATATTTTTTGGTTTTGTAGGTTAACCCAACTCCAGATTTTCTGTTGATTATATCCTTGTTTTTATTAATAAGTTATGCAAGAAGTAACAGCTGTTCTTTTATTAAAATCTTATTTTATTAAAATCTCAGTCAGAAGTGTTTCTGTTACCTAATTTCAACATTTCAAAAACAAATTTTTGTTGTTTGATGGAAATTTAGACTAGACTTTTAAAGCTATGCATCTGTGTTCTCCCTTCACACAAGCCTTTTATCAATGCTTTGTTTCTGTAAAGTCACCGCAGGCCCTCTTATGCAGTTGCTGTGGATGACTAGAATTGATCTGCTCTATTAGCCTCAGAGAGCCTCTGGATTGGGCAGCTGCTGGCTCCCCACTGCGCTCGTTATGTCCATAAACAGGCCTGGGTTTCTTGTTGTGCTTGGCAGATCTTGTCACACTCCCTGCCAGTCCCACTAAAGCAAGTTGTCAGTCAGTGAAAGAGCTGGCCTCTCTTGCCTTACAATAAGAAGTTATGCATTTTGGTTTGCAATTTGTTTAGAGTGTCTAGATTTCCTCTTTCGCTTTAGGCAAAGAAATGTTCCGGAGCCGTCAGAGCTATGTCAGAGGGATTTGCTTTTATCAGAACATTCACATGTGGTAGTCATTTTGTCTTGAGTGCCATCAGACAGGCAGGAGTGCTGGCCACTGGTGACAGCGATGAGGGATCTGCGCTTCTCGTTTGTTTGGAAATTTAGCAATAACAAATGCAACCACTAGAGTCTGCTAGAGAATCGACTCTCTGTGCTGTTGGCCATTACTGGCTCTTTCTGCTAATTTTCCTGGCCTGATCGTGCTGTATGGCGTTTTAATTTCTGCCAAGGGAGTGAAATGAGATCTGTTTAAAGGGAACATCTTCAAAACAGGAAGAGCTGAAAGGCTTAAATGATGTGCAGTCAAGTCTGAGGTCATATCCAGTGTTTTTCCAGTGTTGTTGTTTTTTTTATTTTTTTTATCTGCAACAGTAGGTGCTGAACTAACAATAAAAACCTTTTCGTAATATGATGTAGCTCATGCAGCTGACAGATTTGACTAATATATGTCCTTATGTGAATTGCCAGTGCACAGTGAGGAGAGCGAAGACCTGGCTGCCCTTCAGGCGCTCATGTCTCCTGCTGCTTACAACACATGGCACAAATCTTACCTTTCTCATCGAGAAATGAGTTATTCACGTGTCGTGAGCTCAAATGTGTTCACTTTTTCTTGTTTAACTGAAGCGTCTGATGAGTCACGTCGTCACTAGTGTTTCCGAATATTTTTTTGGCCTGTGTAACTCCCTCTTGTCCTATCAGTATGGCTTAAGTTCCTCTTCACTGACATTAAACCAGAAATGTGTTTCTTTGAGCTCTTATTCGACTGGAGATTGTTTTGATTGGATTATAATGACCATTGCTTCAATACCTCACTTTTAAACAGTTGTTACTGGGAGTAAAAACAGACACAGTAGCTTCCACTTAAACTAAAGTGGTCTAAAAATATAGAAAATTTGTTTTTTTTCCAACATTGATGTTGGTTTGGCAAATAGGTTTGGCAAATAGGCAAATAGTTTTGTAAATAGGAAAGAGTGTTTTGTGTTGCTGTTGCTTTCCTTGAAGAGAAGTGAAAATTGATTTTGCTGCTGTTTTTGGCCAACTTCTTTGTAGAAAAGACAATCACATAGAGCATTACTGTCTAAAAATCTAGCTGAAATGTTATAAAAATGTTCTTTATATTTCATAAAACAGCATAAACTATCAATAAAATAGGTAAATGTTAAATAAAAGCCAACTATTTTACCCAACATTTGTTTTGCTATAGTTTTACTTGGTAAAGTTACAGACAAATTCTGGAAAAACAAAACAAAAACAAACATATTAATTATATTAAATTATATTATATAAAATAACTTTACTATTGTTATTATCATTATTTTAAATATTTTCAGATGTTCTGTTTTATAGGTTTTGCAAAGCACACTCTAAAAAATATTGGACAAACCAGTGATTGGGTTGTTTTGACCCAGAGGTTGGGTTGAATGTTTAACCCAGCCTTCTGGGTAGTTTTATTTAACCAAACTATTGCTTTAAAATGACTATATTTCTTGCTTAAACCCAAAATAGGTTGGAAATTAACATTTATTAATATGTTCAATAAATGAACATGTATTAAGTTGAATAAAAAATAAAATAATAAACTTTTATTTTGAAAATGCTTTCAAAATTTTGAATTGCTTATTAAAACATTTTCACCTTTTGATTATTGCTGATGCCATGTGTCTGATTTTTAATTTACAACCTATTTTGGGTTCACTTTAAGCCAGCCACATAGTAATTATTAAACGACAGTTGATAAAATAAATAAATAAAACTGCTCAGAAGGTAAACATTCACCCAACAACTAGGCCCAAACAACCCAATTGCTGGGTTTGTCCATAATTTTAGTCAGCACTGGGTTGTTTTTAGTCTATCTAAATCTGACTGTATTCCAGATTTCCTTCTATATATACAGTATGTGACGCTGGACCACAAAACCAGTCTTTAGTAGCACAAGTATATTTGTAGCAATATACAAAAATACATTGTATGGGTCAAAATTAGCAGTTTTATCATTAGGATATTAATTAAAGATTGTGTTCCATTAAAATATTTTGTAAATTTCCTACCATAAATATATCAAAACTTAATTTTTGATTAGTAATATGCATTTCTAAGAACTTCATTTGGACAACTTTAAAGGCAATTTTCTCAATATTTAGATTTTTTTTTTTTTTTGCACTTTCAGATTCCAGTCCCATCCTAACAAACCATACATCAAGAGAAAGCTTATTTATTAAGTTTCAGTTTCAAAAAATTTACCCTTATGATTGGTTTTGTGGTCCAGGGTCACATATATCTTATCTATATATATCGTATTTACTACTCTCTTCTTTAGTCCTCAAATGCAGTCCACTTGTAGATGAGTGAATGAAGATGAGTTAATGTAAAGTTGCTACTTAGTTAACTTATATTAAATGTTTTATATTAAAATCTGTCTTGGAAAATAGCTAGCATAAACCTTAATCAAACTACACTCTAACAAATGCTGGGTTAAAAACAACCTAACTTGGGTTATTTGGCGACCCAGCAGCACTTTATTTTGAAATAAAATGTAATTAAATAAAATGTATACAAACGTTTATTTCACTGAAGAAGTGCACCAAATTGGTGGCACTCTCTCCTGTAGAGGACTCAAAACGGCTGTATTGTTGTTGACTGTAACTCAGCAGCTGGGTATCGTCTGAGACAGGCTTAACCCAGCGGTTGAGTAGAAAAAAATATCCCAGCATTAAAAATGACCAGCAGCTTAGTTACAGAAAAACTACCCAGCACCTGAAAATAACCCAATAAAATGACCCAACAAGCTGAACCTAGCATTTGGTGCAGAAAAACTACCCAGCACCTGGATAAAAATATTAAAAACAACCCAATAAAATGACCCACAGGCTGAACCCAGTATTTGTGTTAAAAAAATAACCCACCATTTTTTAGAGTGTATGGACACCATCTACTGCTTTATAGGCATTCTCCAGCGCTTGAGTGTATACTCTCATTACTGTGGTGCATTATGGGCTATATCGAGTGCTCTTGATAATATGTGGTATGGTTTTGGACACCACCACATCCAAATGGATGTCCCCTTAAAGTACACTATATAAGGATATAGAGGGCAATTACGGACCCAGTTTGTTGGGCAATAGACAATAAGTTGGGAAGGATTCAGCAAGTCTGCTGTCTCACGTACATAGTGGAACAGTTGCTTTGATACTGCAGATCCAGTTTCATTGCCATCAAAATCGTAATGTAACACTGATCTAATTGTTTAATTATTCTCAGTGACTGTTGTAAATGAGAATGTCACCTTTCATAGATTTTGTAATAGGATAATATTATTAAGTGTATTATTATCTTGATGATTTCACAGGGCAGTTACTAGTTAAACCCATTAGTTTGGAATATTAGACTAGGTTTATTCTGGATATTAAGGGGCCAGATGCAATGAGTGTGAGATATTCACAGATGGATAGTAGCAAAACAAATCAGACAAAATCCAATTTTGTGGTCTCTGATTTTGATATGAATTCTGGAATTGATGTTACTTCTCTATAACTGCAATAAATGTAACTACCAGTTTCCTTTATTAAATAGATTTTGTTCAAATAACATACTTTGCAGAACACTTTGATTAGTAAACACTATTCACTCTTAACTTTGCTTATTAGCATTCATATTACTAGCATGTTTATTAGTACTTACAGCACCTTATTCTGCATGGCCATATTCTAGATCACTTAACTCTATCCAATACCTAAACAAAACTGCAACAAATACTATAAATAAGCAGCAAAATATGAGTTTACTGAGGGAAAAGTTTTATTTGATAGTGAATATGTTCTCTAATCTAAAGTGTTACCAAACCTTCTAACATTTTTAGAAATCTCAGGAGGAAGACCTACTTCCAGAAAATAATTTAGGTCATCAGGGTTTATTTTGGTTATTATTCCACACTCTTTGGGAAGCTGCCATGGGAATTCAAGGACGTGATCATAATTGCATGTCGTATGACTGTAAACCAAAATGGATTTTATGAGGTGAAGGGATTCTTTTTTCCCAGAATAACATTTAAGATGGAGGAGGGTAGAGCCGCTGCATCACGCACGGTTGTCCCATGTGACTAGGCAAGCATTTGCAGGTCATCATATGTCAGGGAACCTCCTGTTCCGTTTTGCTCAATATAGATAGTGCATAAATGTGAGTGGTTTCTATTGCGTTTAGTGACCTCATTAAGTTATCCCATTATTTATGTAACACATTTCAAGGCAAGATACTTTTCATATAGCTATCAAAGTACTTGAAATTGCCCGAAATGAAATACTGTCAATATAAATAGAAATTAAGCAGTAATTAAACAGAATAACATTTTATTGAGGATACAGAGTCTCAAGTACTTAGAAATGTGAGAGAATTTAAATCTCAGTGAGAAAAACGTACTCGGTTACTATCTTAACCTTGGTTCCCTGAGATACGGGAATGAGTACTGTGTCGCCGGACGCTATGGGAAAAGTCCTTTTTTCTCCTTGACTGAAGGCTTTTTTAATAACGCAGTGAAACTGCATGGACATTGGATAGTGCAGTGAAACGAAATGAACCAATGACTCGGCAGCGGTGCTGCACGAGCCTATGGCGACGAAGGCCGCCGCAGCCCGCCAGAAGGGGCACAGCTAGTAACGCAGTACTCGTTCCTGTATCTCAGGAAACCAAGGTTACGACAGTAACCGAGTGCGTTCCCTTTCGAAACGGAGTAAAGGGCACTTTAGGTACGTATCCATGTCTCGGTTTCAGGATGACTTTAGAGTCGCCTGGTCCGAACTCAAGACAGGTGGGGTTTACAGAGAGTGCCTGTAAATCTCCCATACGGTTGACTGACGCTAAAGCCAGCAGCAGAGCAGCTTTAAATGTCAGGGGTCGAAGGTCTGAACCCAGTAATGGTTCAAAAGAAGAGGGCCTTTCAGCACCCTCAAGACCGTAGAGAGGTCCCAAGTAGGGATAGTGAGAACCCCATCTGCCTGAGAGAGGAGGTCCCGTCTCAGGGGAATTGGCCAGGGGGCTGCCACAAGCAGCTGGCACAGCTCTGAGAACCAATGTTGCTTTTTCCAGAGAGGGGCCACCAGAAGAAGCTTATGTTTTTGTTCCCTGACTTGCTCGATCACTTGAGGGATCAAGGACGTTGGGGGAAAAGCATAAAGGAGGTTGGGCCAGTTGTGGGCCAATGCGTCCCTGTCCTTCGAATAGTAAATTGGGCAGTGAGAGTTGTCTTCTGAGGCAAAGAGGATGACCTCTGCCTTGCCAAAGATCTCCCAGATTTTCTTGACCGTCCGTGGGTGAAGCGTCCACTCCCCAGAGTCTTTCTTCATGACCGTATATCCGCACCGCGGTTCAGTCTGCCCGGTACGTGACTCAACCTCAGCGAACGCAGGTTGAGTTGAGCCCACTCCACACTGCATAAGTATTCATACCCCTAACTTAGTACTTAGCTGAAGCACATTTCCAGCCTTAAGTCTTTTTGGGTATGATGCGACAAGCTTTACACATCAGCATTTAGTAATTATCTGCCATTCTTCTCACCTCTTGACCTCTCAAGCTCTGTCAGGTTGGATGGGGGCTGGCAGACATTTTCAGGTTTTTCCAGAAATGTTTGATTAGCTTCAAGACCTTTCTGTGGCTGATCCATTCAAGGACATTCACAGAGTTGTCCATAAGCCACACTTGCTGTGTGCTTATGGTCATTGTCCTGTTGGAAGGTGAATCTTCTGCCCAGTCTGAGGTTCTGAATGCTCTAGACTGGGTTTTCAGTCTCATCTTAGTATTTTAGTGCACTGAGCTTTTGTTCTACTCTGACAAGTCCTTCAGTCTGAAAAATGAGGCTGCTGCCAGCACACTTTACTTTTGGGATGAGACTCTGCAGGTGATGAGCAGTGCCTGGTTTCCTCCATCCATGATGCTTGGAATTGAGGTTCATCAGACCAGAGAATCTTGCCTCTCACAGTCTGAGCATCTTTTAGGTGCTTTTTTCCGAATTACAAGTGTGTCTTCACTGAGGAGAGGATTGAGTTTGGACATAGTGCCAAAAAGACCGGATTGGTGGAGTGTTGCAGAGATGTTTGTCCTTGTCATCACTCTAACCAAAGCATTTCTCCATCAATTGCACAGTTTGGCCAGGAGGCCAGCTCTAGGAAGAGTCCTGGTTGCTTCAAACTTCTTCAATTAAGGGTAACGAAGACTACATAGTTCTGTGAACCTACAATGCAGCAGAATTTTTTTCTGAACTCTTCCTCAGATGTGTGGCTTGATGCAATCCTGTTTCTGAGCTCTACAGGCATTTTTTTTTCTTTTTTTTTTTTTTTTTTTTTACCTCAAGGCTTGGTTTTTGCTCTGATATGCATTTTTACCTGTTAGACCTTTTATTAAGATGTGTGTGCCTTTTTAATCATATACATTCAATTGAATTTGCTACAGTTTAACTCCACTCGAAGTTTAGTAACATCTACAAGCGATATGAATGCTCCTGAGTAAAATTTCAACTGTCCTAGATAAGGGTATGAATACTTATGCAATGAAATAATTTAAGTTTTTAATTTTTAATAAATTTGCAAAGATGTTAAAACCCTGTTTTTTGCTTTGCCATTGTTGTGCGTGGCATGAGGATTGACATGAAAAAAAAGTAATTTAAAGCAGTTTAACATAAGGCTGCAACATAAAACTTGAAAAAAAAATGAAAGGGTATGAATACTTTCGCAAGGCACTGTATATAAAGAAGAAAAAATTTTGGTTTGGCAGAATATATTGGCTTAATGGGAGGTTTTGGATTTAGTGAATCCGATTCAAATTGGCTACAAAGTAGTACTGAAGACATTTATTAAAAACTTTTTGTATTAATTTCTTAAAGCATTTTTATTTTATCACACTATGATAGCAAAAACTGTTCAACTATTATATTTTAAATGTTCTATTTTTCTTTTTTTCTGAAATTTACTTCACAGAAAATGTAGCAATTTGTATTTATTCTTTAGATTCTTTATGGCTCAATTCTTCTGTAGTCTACAGTATTGGCTTGACGATGGCCTTTTGATTATACTAATAAATTCAGGCACTCAACAACACTCACCAGTTGGTCTGTTTGACAGATTGACTGTGAAAATAGCTGCCTGTTGACATTTCCAGCCTCAGGTCTTCTAGAAGGGCCAGCTGATGATTAACGTCTGGTTGACTTGATGGATGCGCTTGTATGAATCACTCTGTTATTATGACTCATGCGATCAGAGCAGTCGTCTCACAGACTAGCCCCCGTTTCGTGATATGGTCACTGCCTACTTCCAGTAATATTGGTTTGTTTATATTTGACTCTGTCACAACTCTGAATGCTTCAGCCTAGGCTGACAAGCCATTATGCTCCACTCACTTTATAGGATGCATTCAGATAAATTGGGCTGCTTTTTGAAAGCATCTCAATGTTAAAAAAAGAAAGTAGCTCCATTTTGTTTTATTTATGAATTTATCCAAAAAGATTTCAGCTACTTGCAACAGAAATGTGAAACTATCACCAGCTTTCTATAACACGTACATCCAACAACAATAATGAAGAAAATTCAAGGGCCTATTACTGCTGCCCAGGAGGTAAAAAACCTACTGCAGGGTTTTTTGGCACATCTTTATATTATCATCTGCCTGAGCTGTGAGAGACTAAGACAGCTGCTTAAGTCTTTGGCATTGCCAGCAGTGCTTCAGTATTTTAGATGTCCCGCATGCTTCAGTATGGTGTGTCGGTTGTCCTGCTAGGATAAAATTCATTAGTCAGAACATACAGTATCTCACATAAAGATGTAATGTTCTGGCATATGCTGTGAGATGCTACGTCAGAGTAATTTTTAGTGTGTTGCTGTGCAGTTGGTAGGGTGTTACAGGTGGTCAGACATAAGCACGAAGCCACAGGTTATAACAGATGTGCTGATACTTAAACCACGTATGATTGCATCATATTACTTTTTTATATTCTAGAAACAAGAGGTTAATATTAAAGGGTTAGTTCACTCAAAAATTAAAATTTTGTCATCATTTACTCTCCTTTATGTTGTTCCAAACCCCATAAGCCCTCTCTTGATTTTCAAAACAAATTTAGATATTTTTTTATTAAACCTGAGAGATTTCTGTTCAGTGAAAGTCCATGCAACCAAAACTTTGATGCTTCAAAAACATAGGTAATCCAAATGCATTGAAAACATTAATCCAAATGAATCAAGTGGTTAAAGGGATAGTTCACCCAAAAATGAAATTTACTTACCCTCAGGCCTTCCTAAGTGTATATAACTTTCTTCTTTCAGACGAATACAATCAGAGTTATATTAAAAAATGTCCTTGCGCTAAACTTTATAATGGCAGTAAATGGCTGTTGAAATTTTGAAGTCCAATAAAAGTGCATAAATCATCATAAAAAGTGCTCCACATGGTTCTGGGGAGTTAATAAAGGCCTTCTGAAGCGAATCGATGCGTTTGTTTAAGAAAAATATCCATATTTAAAATGTTATAATGCATAATCTTTAGCTTTCACTATCTGTCACACGCATGTTCACAAGAGAGTGGCATTCTAGCAGATGACGTGGTCATAGGCGAACGTGGAGGTGATGAACGATCTAAGCCAAGTGGAGGCTGGTTTTCCTTAGATGTGAACAAAACGTATTTTTTGCGAGACTAGCCTACTCTCACCAGAGCTTGCACTATGCAAACATCCTCTCTTGTGAATGTGTGTATGACAGTTCACAGAAGCTAGAGATTACGGTTTATACAATTTTAAATATGGATATTTTTCTTACAAAAATGTATTGTTTCACTTTAGAAGGCCTTTATTAACCCTCTGGACTCCGCACTTTTTATGATGGATTTATGCATCATAAATCTTTTACTGGACTTTAAAATCTCAACACCCATTCACTGCCATTATAAAGCTTGGACGAGCTTAAATATAACTCAGACTGTCAACCTGATCTAATGACGAAAACGTAGTTGTGGGAGCTGTTTCATAAGATGCATTTCATAAATACATAGCGCCATGGACGTTTCGTGACATATTTGATGTGAAATATCCACTGGGTGTCCCATTCTTCTGAAGAGGTACAATTGCTTTATATGATAAATATATTTAATTCATACTTTTATTCACATGTAAACATTGCTGAACACACATACAAATATGATTAACAGGAGCTCAACCTTGATTGACTTATGAGTCTTAGTAGTTTGGAGCAATGTGTATGTAGGAGACATAAATGAGAGAATTCTTTTAAATTCTGGGTGAACTAACACTATGTAACTTTCATAGACACAATATTAACCGTTCCTTTGAGTGCTGTTGCTCAGCCAACAAGGATATTTACAAATCAATCCACAGTAGAATCAACTATTATGCATCTCCTTGAGCAACACACAGTAGTGGTGAATGAATCAGTGTTTTTGAATGAATCACTCATAAAAGCAGGCACTTGTTGCCACCTTTTGCTGAGTCCAAAATTCCCTACCACTAATGCAGACCGGCAGCTTGTCTGGAATGTGTAAACACAGAAAAGCACAGTGATACAAACTGTGAAAAGCCCCAGTGCTGTTGGATAGCGTATCAAATTTGAGGGCCATAACTAAGTGTTATTTAATGCTAAACAAATGTGGAACATTTCAAGGTTGATGATTTCATAATTTGGTTTGACCTTTATCAAATTATGATTAGCTCAGAATACTTATGAGGTGCTAATAATTTGATCAGGGGTGAACCAAAATATGAAAGGCAGCCACCCGTGTGGTCAAAGGGGGATTATCTGTAGTTAAATTTATACAGTCATGTGGTCTCATCTCAGGATTACCCAATAAATTCTACGTCACATCTAAGTAGCACATTAAATCCTTATGGCCGCCTTCCCCTTTTCTCTCTATTAACGTGGCCATAAAAGAATACAGTGAGCTCTCGTTTTGCAATAACAAGATGACATTTCTCCTGCTTCTCTGGTTTTGCTCCTTCTTGCAGTATTCGAAAGAACACAAACCTTTTGTTCTTAAACCTGTTACCTTCCAACTCCCTGCTGTGTTCAGAATTGAGGATAACTCATTCAGTCTGGTTTTAAATTGTTCTGACATTCTGTGTCTTATATAAGCCCACCTCTGTTTTTATTTATCTCATAAGCCAACCCCCTAGTGAGTCCTTCCAATGGATGCGCTTTTGTTATTGCGATGTCTACTACACATACATCAAATACACATGCTGTGTAAGCAAGCGGCACATTCAGTTTCATCGAATCTCTCAGAAAGCCAACATAAATAGTACATAGCAGTGGAGTGTGATGGTGTTCTGAAATGAGGAGGCCTCACAGTTTCTTTTTTTTTTTTTCAGCCACATTCACATTTTTGGGATAGTTCACCCAAAAATGAGAATTAGCCCATTATTTACTCACCCTCCATCATCCTAAGTGTATATGACTTCCTTCTTTTAGACCAATCCAGTATTAAATATTATCCTGGCACTTCCAAGCTTTAGAATGGCATAGACTTTCTCTGGGTCGATGTCTTACGTCATCCACCCAGAGCTGTTTCCATGTATGACTAGTCTGCGTAAGCTAGATCAAAGTGATTCTTAATTTTTAAATATGGATATTTTTCTTACAAAAATGCATTGATTCACTACAGGAGGCCTTTATTCACCCCCGGAGCTGTGTGAGCCACTTTTTATTATGGATGGATGCACTTTCTAGGACTTGTTTTGGACTGATGAAGAGAAACACCCATCTATGCCATTCTAAAACTTGGAAGTGGCAGGATAATTTTTAATATAATTCCGATTGGATTCATCTGAAAGAAGTAAGTTGTATACACCTAGGATGCCTGGAGGGTACGTAAATAATGGGCTAATTTTCATTTTTGGGTGAACTATCCCTTTAAAGTCAAGTATGAATCTCATTAAGTTAGTGTTTTTAAGCATCTTACATTTATTCCAAAATTAACTCAAGGAAATAACAATTTAAACATTGAAGTTGTGAACTTATGTTCCGTTATTCTTTTTAATAGTTAACTTTTAACTATTTTTGAATTTTTCAGATCATCAGTCATCTAAGCTCAGTAAATATTGGTCACAGACATGGAGATTTTCTTTAAAATTTTAATTCTTTAAAGCTGATTACTTACTAAAAACTCCCAGAGATCATGTTTTCATTTCCATTAACATTATATTGTTCATTCAGACTGATTCGTAAATGCAGAACATGCACCAAACACAAGAGGCAGGATTTATTGCATGAACCAATCATAGCTGATCATATCTAATTATATCAAGATGGAGGCATTGCCTCCTCTCATGTACTGTAACTTTCCCCTATTCATTCTCAATTACCCCCAACCAAACTCACCACATGCTTTAGGAGGGTTGTTAAAAACTCATTAGGCCCAAGGGGGCGAGAGAGATGCAGACTCACGCTGTAACTTTACCTGCTGGTGTCGCTGTTGGACAGTGTTTCTTTAGAAAAACAAGTGATTCATACACTTTTTATGTCATATTTTGTAATATTGGTGTTTTATTTTTGTACTACAAATTTTTTCTTATCCAGTATTTTGGGGAGGCACTGCCTCCTTTGCCTCCTCTGAGGAAACTCCACTGGGTAAATACTCTTAAGAGAGAGTCAGGAAATTGCAGATGACTCATCTTTAGTAAGAAACATGCCAACCAATTTTTAGACACAGTTATTTTTGAAATAAAGGCATTACAATATTTTTTGAATATTTTGAATGAAAGCATCACATTATGTTTCAGTACAGGATTATATATACAGCTTGTACCCAGTTCAGTCAAACACCCAAAAGCAGATCAGCCAAATGTAGAATGCAGGACAAGAAGTTAATGATGGCCATATGGAGTTTACACTCTGGAGACTCACTTGATCAAAACAGAATTTACTTTCAGAAAAAGCACAGTGGAAAAAATATTCAAATCATGTACAATAAATGCCTTGGATGGATGATCATAGTAATACATTTTTTTTCCCCTTAGCATACTGATTGCTGCTTTTAAAAAAAAAAAAAAAAAAAATCTGTTGGGTTTCAGTTTTCACTCTTCTCTAGGCTCTAGCCTGTTAGCAATTTTATAACAAACTGCATTCATCAACAAGAAGAATATGCAGATTTACAGCTGCCTGGTGTATGCAATTCAACAATGAATCCTAAACACTACAGGCCTTGTTTTTAGTCCTTGTTGTAAATCAGTTGATTTATATTTGCAATATCATAAATGTCCAACACTTGTCACAAGGGGTTTCCTCACTCTGTTCATTCCAGTACACGCTGTGTTTGTCGTCTGATATATGGTTGCATTGCTTGTGATAGTAACCCGCTGTTTTTCAGACTAACAGAGTTTGTGAGGAGATACATGGAGACAGTCTTTGGAAAATCAAGGTTGTGGACAAGCTGAAAGGTTTGTCAGCAAAATATCGAAAGCACTGAAGGGATTTGTCTGCAGTGAGAGTGCGTATGTATAAACATGTTGTGATGCTGTCAGAACAAAAAGTGACAAATCAACAAATGGCCCAAGGCACAACAAAACACTGACAACAAATGTCAGCACTGTGAATTGTGTGCTGTGATTTTGCACACACTTTATTCTTTCTGGACACCAAACTACACTGGAAACTAAACATTTTGGAACAATATATCTGTGCTATTGTCATATGTTTTAAGGAGAAACCGTGTTAAATCATGTTAATTAACTTTCCATGCACTGTTGGGTGACATATTAAGTGAGGATGACTTTGAAATTAATAAAACTGCTTTATTACATGTTACAGCTAGACATTAATAAATAAGTATAAGAAAATATTAGAAAAAAGTTAATTAATAAAATTATTAAAACTTCAACATAGTGAAATAGTGGATTTAATAAAATACACTGACCAAAATTATAAACGCAACACTTTTGTTTTTGCCCCCATTTTTCATGAGCTGAACTCAAAGATCTAAGACTTTTTCTATGTACACAAAAGGCCTATTTCTCTCAAATATTGTTCACAAATCTGTCTAAATCTGTGTTAGTGAGCACTTCTCCTTTGCCAAGATAATCCATCCACCTCACAGGTGTGGCATATCAAGATGCTGATTAGACAGCATGATTATTGTACAGGTGTGCCTTAGGCTGGCCACAATAAAAGGCCACTCTAAAATGTGCAGTCCACTCTAAAAAACCAGTCAGTATCTGGTGTGACCACCATTTGCCTCACGCAGTGCAACACATCTCCTTTGCATAGAGTTGATCAGGTTGTTGATTGTGCCCTGTGGAATGTTGGTCCACTCCTCTTCAATGGTCCACTCCTCCTGGATATTGGCAGGAACTGGAACATGCTGACGTATACAGAGCATCCCAAACATGCTCAATGGGTGACATGTCCGGTGAGTATGCCATCTGCCCTGTACAGTGAAAATCGGGATTCATCCATGAAGAGAACACCTCTCCAAAGTGCCAAATGCCATTGAATGTGAGCATTTGCCCACTCGAGTCGGTTACAACGAAGAACTGCAGTCAGGTCGAGACCTCGATGAGGATGACGAGCATGCAGATGAGCTTCCCTGAGACGGTTTCTGACAGTTTGTGCAGAAATTCTTTGGTTATGCAGAAGATCTTGGAGGTGAAGATGCTGGATGTGGAGGTCCTGGGCTGGTGTGGTTACACGTGGTCTGCGGTTGTGAGGCCGATTGGATGTACTGCCAAATTCTCTGAAACGCCTTTGGAGATGCCTTATGGTAGAGAAATGAGCTGGTGGACATTCCTGTAGTCAGCATGCCATTTGCACACTCCCTCAAAACTTGCGACATCTGTGGCATTGTGCTGTGTGATAAAACTGCACATTTTAGAGTGGCCTTTTATTGTGGCCAGCCTAAGGCACACCTGTGCAATAATCATGCTGTAATCAGCATCTTGATATGTCACACCTGTGAGGTGGATGGATTATCTCGGCAAAGGAGAAGTGCTCACTAACACAGATTTAGACAGATTTGTGAACAATATTTGAGAGAAACAGGCCTTTTGTGTACATAGAAAAAGGCTTAGATCTTTGAGTTCAGCTCATGAAAAATGGGGGCAAAAACAAAAGTGTTGCGTTTATAATTTTGGTCAGTGTATATAATGCATGAAACCTGAGACATAAGAAATGAAAACCAGTATCAAGTCAAATGTTTATCAGTGATGTTAATTTATTAGTCTTTAACTTTAAATAAATACCATTACAATATATTAAAGTATTAGTAATAATTTACTTTTTAACCACAAATGGTAATGCATTGAACTAATCCTTTAATTAGGATTTTTTCCATTATATTCTAAGTGTACTGATTTATGATTATTTATGGGCCCAGCACACTCTCTGGAACATATTCCATTCCATATGACATATCAGATGGCTTGAGTTTTTATGGTTATAGACTGCTAAACCACACTGCAAATAGGATATGTATCTCTAGGATTTCTCCCACTCATCCAAAGGTCAAAACATCGTCTGGGGGCAAGAAAAGGACACCATCTTCTCAAAACAACCATGTACATCAATATATCTGCGCAGCACCTCAATAGACTACAGACTACAGCCACATCCACTGCATCACAGTAGTCAGTGAACAGAAACGCAGAGGGCATGAGGATACTCAATGAACAAGGGTAATTACCTCTCTTTATGAAAGCTGTGGTTGGTTATGTAAAGGGGCAATTAGGATATTACTCATGTGGTTGTCTCTTATCTAGTGCTGATTCAAATCTTTGAAATCCCATGAATATTATGAAATGATTAAGATGAATTGCTGTTAATGAAGAAAAAGATTCCTCTGTCAGTGATTAAAAGTGCACTTATGACCCAACAGATACAATTATATTGTTAGTTGTTTTAAAAACTAACAATTATTTGAATGATAAACTCATTTAGGAATCTTTCTAATAAGCAAAATGTGATCTATATTATAAAGGGGTTTATACTTTATTTAAAGGGACATTGACCCTGGACCACAAAACCAGTCATAAGTAGTTCAGGTATACTTGTAGCTATAGCCAAAAATACATTGTTTGGGTGAAAATTATTGATTTTTATTTTATGCCAAAAATCATTAGGATAGTATGTAAAGATTATGTTCCATGATGATATTTTGTAAGTTTCCTACCGTAAATATATCAAAACTTTATTTTTGATTAGTAATATGCATTACTAGGAAACTTTTCTCAAAACATTGATTTTTTTGCACCGTCAGATTCCAGATTTTCAAATATTGTCCTGTCCTAACAAACCATACATCAGTGGAAAGCTTATTTGTTCAGCTTTCAGATGATGTGTGAATCTCAGTTTAAAAAAATAAATAAATAAATAAATAAATACCCATATGACTGTTTTTGTGGTCCAGGGTCACATACAATAGGAGTTATATTAAAAAATGTCAGTGAATGACGTAGAATATGCTAGTCTCGCAAAAAACAAGTTTTGTTTACAGCAAAGGAAAACCAGTCTCCCCTTGGCTTACTCTGAAATCCTTTCTTTACAAATCCTCATTTTGTACTTCTAATTCGTGACTGGTGTTTTGTTTTGCTCTCTCCTCTGTGCTTCCACATTCGTCACTTCTCACCAGGGGTTACGCTACACCTACGTCCTACGCCTACGTCCTAGGTTATCTGCTGGAACACCACTTTCTTGTGACAGTTAGTGTAAGCTAGAGATTACAGTTTATAAAGTTTTAAATATGGTTATGTTTCTCACACAAATGCATAGATTCACTTCAGAAGGCTTTTATTAACCCCCAAGAGCCGTGTGGAGTACTTTTTATGATGGATGGATTCACTTTATTTTGTTTCAAAATCTCGATCACCTTTCACTGCCATTATAAAGCTTGTAAGAGATAGGACGTATTTTAATATAACTCCAACTGCATTCCTCAGAATGAAGAAAGTCATATATGCCTAGACTGGCTTGAGGGTGAATTACCATGGAGACATTTTAATTTCTGGGTGAACTATTCCTTTAAGTTACTTGTCAGCTCTAAAAATCTAAATGTAACATAAGTGCTTTTTACCCCTCAGGGCAGCTGTCAGTGGGACAGTCACCGACCTCATGAAGCAATCTGGTCAGAAAAGCCCCCAAGGGAGCCGTCGTCCTCTCAGCCCACACATTACCTGTGTCCGTTCGTCCAAATCTTCTCCTCAAGAGCAGCTCACGAACACAATGTTCATTGGTCGGGGTCTCTAGATTCTTTCAGTCTTTCTATTCTGTTTTCTTATTGTTAGTCTATTTCTCTGTTATGCTATATCATAGTATCAATATGCCGTTATATCGTTCCAAACTGGTAGAACACAAAATAAGATATTTTTAAGAATGTTGGTAACCAGACAGTTTTGGTGACCATTGACTTCCAAGAAAAAAAAAAAAACACTAAGTATCTCCCAAAATATGTTCTTTAATGTTCCAGAAGAAAGAAAGTCATGCAGGTGTGAAACATCATAACGGTGGGTAAATGATGACAGAGTTTTCATTTTTGGTTACACTTTGCATTAGTTGACAAAGGAACAGTTCAATGCAATAGTGAGAAATTCTATTGCAAACATAAGGAATAAAATAATAATTCTGCAACTGCAAAATTACATTGGATTGACACTTCGTATATTGCGAAAGAAGCAACACCTAACAGCCAACAGCCTCTGGCAGACATTCAAGCAGTGATCATCTATCTACTGTGAGGTTCAAAAGTCTGAGAGCACACTGGCAATCTGGGAATTAATCAAACCCTTTTATAATTAAAAAATGAAAACAACACATTAAACATTTTTTTTTAAATACTGAGTATTTTAATCTAATCAAATAAGCTTGTTTGTGATCATCTTGTTTCAGAACATAGTGATCCAAGATATGTCCTTTCATCAAATTAATGATTGTAAAAAGATTTTAAAAAGCACTTCTTGTTTTCTTACAGTCTCTTTCCCCCCCTTTTTTTTTACAGTTGGTGGTTGGACCCCAACATCTGCCTCATGCGCTGTGGAACGGTTTGATCGTTTCTATAATGAATGGAGGACAATGGTGCCGATGCTGAAACGCTGTGGAGATGTGGCTGTCTGCTCACTGGATGGAATGATCTTTACTACAGGTGGACGCGATAACATCACATGTGTGAGCAGTGTGGAAAAGTAAGACCATGATAAAATGTATTCTGTAAATGCATTTGAAAAGCATGTAAATATCAATAACCTTCAAAAATCACAAGCTAAGAGCTAAAAGTCTTAGTTATTCTGATCTTACTACACTTTTCTCTGATCTATGCCCATCAAGGGCACACTGTGAAGGGCAAAATAATTATTAACATTGAGATTTTGTAGATAAACAAGGTCAGAGCTCTCTTCAGCCTGTAAATATCTCCACAGTGATTAATTTTAAAAATGGCAAAGAGATAAATGTGCTGGTCATCACACAGGTGTGAAAATGAGGTATTTTTACTCTTTGATATATCATGACCCATTTTAGGTCAGTCTCTTTCATCATAAATCTCATTGCGTATTTCATTGTAATTTAGGTTGAACTCAAGTCGACCTTCAGAGAGTATTTTCGTTGAACCTCTGTGATAAGTTTAGTTTTACTCATAATCTGTCAGTGATGTATTCCATTCACCTTCTATTAAGGAAATAATGAAGCATTGCTAAATATGTAAAGGGGTTAACAGTCTTTTCTGTTCAAACGTAATTGATTTGATTTCCTGAAAACTCAATCTTTCTGGTTTCCTTCAGCTGCAAATGCATGTGTGTGTGTACAGGATTGGCTGTACTTTTGAAGGCCAGGTTTTTGAAAGTAAAGTGATAAGTCAAAAATAGACTTGTGAAGACATCTGAAGTGGCCTTCGCTATTTGAAAAGCTCATAAATCAGCCAAATCATGTTTTGATTTGAGTCTTTTGATATCAGCAGGTTTCTGTCAGGGTTGTTAAAGGGTTTAGTTCATCAAAAAATGAAAATTCAGTCATGAATTACTCACCCTCATGTCGTTCCAACCCTGTATGACCTCTGTTCATCTTCGGAGCACAAATTAAGATATTTTGGATGAAATCTGAGAGCGTTCTGACCCTGCATAGACAGCAACGCAACTGACATGTTTAAGGTTTAGTAAGGGCATTGATAAAAAGTCCATGCAACCAAAAAGTACAAAACGTAGCGAAATGATTGGTTATTTTTTTAGAAAAAAAAAAAAAAAATTAATTTAACTTTTTAAGCACAAAAGCTTGTGTAGCACAGGCTCTGAGATGCGCGTTCACAACACTACGTACTATTGAATCACGTCACAAGATCACGTGAAACTACAGACCCAGTGTTGACAAAGCGAAGGCGCAAAGACCAACAAAGTGCTAGTAAGTCAAACCCTGTTTACAAACAAAAAGCTACAATTATGTTGGACGATTCTGAAGTTGTAGGAGAAAATAAGATGGAGTTTTTCACCACACTCTACCTTTTTGAGCCGGATGCACAGGCAATGAACTTAGACGTGATTCGTAGTAGTGATGGGAAGTTTGGATCATTTTACCGACTTTGACCTTTGAGTCTCGTTCAGCAAAATGAAAAGCCTGAAGACTTGAAATAGGTGAACTAATTCCAGTACAGAATCTAATAGGATATTGCGCATACGCGACTGAACAAATCACTCCCCGAGACGACTCGTCCTTCCCGAGTCACATTAAAGATCCGTTCAAAATGAACGAATCATTCAAGAACTTACATCCCAGAGCCTGTGCTACACAAGCTTTTGTGCTTAAGAAGTATACAGATTTTTATTTTTCAAAAAAAATGGCAGATCGTTTCGCTAGATAAGACCCTTCTTCCTCGGCTGGGCTCATTTAGAGCCTTTTGAAGCTGCATTTAAATTACTTTTTGAAAGTTCAAAATCAGGGGCACAATTGAAGTCCATTATATGAAGAAAAATCCTGAAATGTTTTCCTCAAAAACCATAATTTCTTTATGACTAAAGACAGAAAGACATGAACATCTTGGATGACAAGGGGTTGAGTAAATTATTTGTAAATTGCTGTTCTGGAAGTGGACTTCTCCTTTAAGAGACATGATCAGTTTAAATTCTGAAAAGATTTAATTTAAGCTTTTATTCACATCTTTCTTTGACTTATGGATGTGACACAAGCGTAAGTATGACAGAATTTTCAGTTTTTGGGTGGATTATCACTTTAAGGTTTAGCAAAAATCATCACTTCGGTATGAAAACCATTGAAAATATGAGATGGCCTTAATATAATGTATATATGTGTGTGTGTGAATGTGAACTGAATGCGTAATAATGACACAATCCTGACATATAGAGATGGGCTCCAATTAGCAGCCTGAAGCCAAAAGCTGAAAGCATGACTGCTTCTGTAGTTCACATAGCAGTGTAATCAACAGACAAGTATACATGCTAATACCTCATATAGTCTTTATAAAAAACATGCATCAACATTATTAAAATGTTTTATAAAAAAAATGCCAATTTCCCCAGCAACTGCACAGACACACAAGACAGAGCATTTTTCCCCACTGTCGATATGGCTTGATGAGTGAGTGATCAAATTATGTGATAATGACATCCTGCACTTCTCCTTCATAAAGATCCTCTTCCTCTGTCTCACAGCACAGCAGCTCTAAGGACACACTCATTTAGCAGATACTGATTCTACACTCCATTTGTATTAGAAACCATCGTTACAGTGATGTCATTCAGTCTGAATGAGATGTACTTTTTCTTTTTATTATAAGCTTTTGCCATTTGATCTTTTTAGCTAAGACCTGATGTCACTGCAAAACATGGTCACAAAGTCCTTTCCTTCTCTACAGTCTGACTCATCTCACACTTAGCAACACTAGAAACATGTTGATTAGACATCCGCACTGCATTCTAATTCTTCTTCAGGTACGACCCCAACATGGATCTGTGGAGCAGCGAAGTGGCATCCCTCAGCAGCCCCCGCAGCGGTGTGTGTGTGGTGGAGATGGATGGGTTCATGTATGCCCTGGGGGGATTTGATGGAGCAGTCTGTACCAGCATTGTAGAGAGGTATTTTACACATAATGCATGTAGACATGTGTCAGGCAACAGTTCATGATTGTTATACAACATACTGTAACAGGAATGTGTTTTATAAACTGCGTAGACAAAAATAAGTTTTAGATATTTGGAAAACCCTGGACTACAAAATCAGCCATAATGGTCATTTTTTTTAAACTGAGATTTATACGTCATCTGAAAGCTGAATAAATAAGCTTTCCATTGGTGTAATGGTTTTATAGGATAGGACAATATTTACGGTAGGAAATTTACAAAATATCTTCATTAAACATTATCTTTACTTAATATCCTAATGATTTTTGACATAAAAGAAAAATCAATCATTTTGACCCATACAGTGTATTTTTGGCTATTGCTACAAATATACCCGTGCTACTTAAGATTGGTTTTGTGGTCCAGGGTCACATATGGAATATATGACATTGTGAAAGCCTCTGTGATACCTTTAATTGGAAAAATCAAATTATTTTGTTCAGGTATGATCCTGTGCTGAACTCTTGGACCAAGATGGCTCCAATGCACCATCATCGCTCCGGGGCGGCTGCAGCAGTACTGGATGGGATCATATATGTCATGGGAGGAACTGATGGAGACACTCCTTTGAATTCAGGTCAGAATTGTAATCTGATGTTTAGTTGATGTTTTTCAACCATTTTTCCAAGTTAAATGCAATGTTGGGGGTAACGCATTTCAAGTAACGTGAGTTATGTAATAATATTACTTTTTTCAAGTAACTAGTAAAGTAACAAACTACTTTTGAATTTCTAAGAAAATATCTGAGTTACTTTTTCAAATAAGTAACACCAATTACTTTTTTCCCCACTTATTGATTGACAAGTCTCCTGTCAGTAAATTGGGAATAAACATGATGTTACTGTATTTTAGACTAAATGTGAACATGCATTCATTCAACTCACTCACAAAAAACAGATTCAGTATTCCTCAAAATGAATAAAAACAGTGAAATGCGAACTCAGAATATGACACAACCCTGCAATAATTAAATATGTTAAATAAAACAAATATCCTTCATGTATTTAATCCCATTTTATTAACCAGTGTCTTTCCTGCTGACCTTCAATGATGCAATTCAACCATACTAATAAGCAAAAATTACTTTAGATTAACATTTGTGCTTCATTTTTTTATAGCTGAAGAGTGATCTCATGCATAAATGTACTTTTCTTTCAGCCTGAGGTGAATTCATTCCACTTTTTGTGTAAAAGGGCTTTTACATTAGAATTGTTTTATATTAAAAAAAAAACAAAGAAGCAAGCCTAATAACCCTAACTAATAGGGTTAACAAAAGCCAAAATGATCCTGCCGCTTCCAAGCTCTGTCATGGCAATAAACAATGGCAATAAAATGTTTCTCTTCATCAGTCCAAAGTCCAAAAAAGTGCATTTATCCATCCATTAAAAGTGCCTCAAAAAGTGCTCTGGGAGGTGAATAAAGGCCTTCTCTAGTGAACTGATGCGTTTTTGTAAGAAAATCATCCATGTTTTAAATGTAATAATCACTTTAATCTAGCTTGGCAAACTGCTTGGAAGCTGCTTCGGGTGGATGACGTAATACGTCAAGGTTGCGCATGCACTGGGGAGAAGTGATTAACAGGAACGCACAGTGGAGAGATCAAAATAAAACAATGGTCATAAATTAGAAGTGCAAAATGAGGATTTGTAAAGAAAATTGTCTGAGGATTTTGAAATAAACTTAGAGGAGACTGGTTTTCTTTTGCTGAAGTAAGGAAACTCTTTTTCGCTTTCTTTGTTCCTGTAAACAAACGTTGGTTTGTGTTAAACTCACTGGCGCATGTGCAACGCCAACGTATTACGTCATCTGCCCAGAGCTGCTTCTGTGTACAACAGTTAGCACAAACTAGATTAATATGATTATAATGATTATTATTATATAAGTGATTATTAAGTTTAAAACATGGATACTTTTATTATAAAATTCTTTGATTCGCTACAGGAGGCCTTTATTCACCCCTGGAGCCGTGTGAGGCACATTTTATTTTGGATGGATGCACTTTATTGGACACGTTTTGGACTGATGAAGAGAAACACGCATCTAATGCCATGAAAGAGCTTAGAAGTGCCAGAATCATTTTTAATATAATTCTGATTTGATTCCTCTGAAAGAAGGAAGTCATATACACCTAGGATGCATTAAGAGTAAAAAAAGGGCTAATTTTTATTTTTGGGTGAACTATGCCTTTGAGATTCGCTGGATGTGTACCTGAGCACTCAGCATCAGAAGTTCAATGTTGTTCCGGGTGAGCTACCAAGCAAGGTTACAATATCAGAAATATTAAAAGTATTTTTAGGTCATAACATAGAATTGTGGAAGTATTGTATTAATTAATAATCCCCATAGTCATATTATTATTATTATTATTATTTTTTTTTTTGTTTGTTTTTTTTTTTTTGTGAATTGAAATAAAAGGTGGTATTTTACTGGTATTTTACTGCCACTAGTTTTTATTTTAGTTTTGGGAACTGCAGTGAATTGTAGGTATGTTTTTGGACTTTAGCAGAAGTGTAGGTATAGACACTTTTTTTCCAATGAGCCTGTGTTGGTTCAGTATCTACAGTTGAGGTCAAAAGTTTACATACACCTTGCAGAATTTGCAAAATGTTGATTATTTTACCAAAATAAGAGCTGTCCTCTGTTCTTCAGAAAAATCCTTCAGGTCCTACAAATTCTTTGTTTTGGGGTTTTTTTTTTCAGCATTTTTGTGTATTTGGACCCTTTCCAACAATGACTGTATGATTTTGAGATCCATCTTTTCACACTGAGGACAACTGAGGGACTCAGATGCAACTATTACAAAAGGTTCAAATGCTCACTGATGTTTCAAGAGTTGTATGAATGAATGAATGAATGAATCTTCTGTACATTCAAGGTCCATGAGCATTTCTCCTTTGTATCATCTTGAACATCCTTATTACTTTGTCGTAAACATGTACAGTAAGTATCTTCTGTAGCTTCTGAAGGGCAGAACCAAAAAAAAAAAAAAAAAAAAAAAAAAAAAAAAAAAAAAGGCAAAATAAGAAAAAAATAATGTACACATCTTCATTCTGTTCAAAAGTTTACACCCCTGGCTCTTAATACATAATTTTTCCTTTTGAAGCATCGTTGAGAATTTTAAGCTTTTGTAATAGTTGCATATAAGTCCCTGGGTTGTCTTCAGTGTGAAAAGATAAATCTTAAAATCATACAGTCATTGTTGGAAAGGGTTCAAATACACAAAATAGCATACAGTTTAACTGTTCAGGACAAACAAGGGACTAAGAAAAAAAGCTGGGGATCATTCAGGTAACAACACAGTATTAAGAATCAAGCGTATGTAAACTTTTGAAAACTGAGAATTTTTTTTTCTCTTATTCAGGTCAGTACTAAATAAAAAAATAACATGCATTTTGTATGACCCCACTTATTTTGGTAAAATAATTCACATTTTGCAGATTCTGCAAGGTGTACGTAAACTTTTGACCTCAACTGTATATGATACCCTGGTTGTCTTATGTTTAAAACAGCGGTTTTGTCCCAAATGGTGTACTATGCTGTAAGCATTTTTACTATGTACTTTCTGTATAAATTTAAGATGGTTTGTCACAAGTGCATAAATATGCAAATTGGAAACACCTAAGGTACTGTAAACTATTTTAGCTTCTCTCCAAAGAGATGTCCCTGAACAATGCACAAAATGAGAGCATTTCCTGATTTGTTAAAAAAGGCCAACTCTTCAGTCTGTTATTTAGTGGGAGGGAAAATGGCAGGGAGTGAAAGTAAGAATGGGGTTGGGAAATGTCACAAACTACATTTGAACTTGCATCACCTCATGGGAAGCAGTGCTTAGTGTGTCAGAGTGTGTATTTTCACATCTAGACCACAGCTCTCACAGTTAGTTATTTTGTGAAGGGCTGCTCCACAAAGCCAACCAATGTCTGTAGTGAAATTTATTCAGGACTTCAAAAAGAATAAACAATTTGATTCCGACAAAGCACACTACATAATGCTGTCATCCTGCACTTAATAATAACAGGTCAAAGTTTGTTGATGTTTTTACAGCACTAGTGACCTGAAAAGCTTGTAGACCTCTGCTGCAAGCTTGTAGACACTCACACAAACGCAAAAAAATGGTCATAGCTATAAATATATTTCCAGAGAACAGGGGCAAATATAAGTACTGCAGTTGAATGTATTAATGCCTGTTTTGGTTTGTGAGAAGTGAGGGTCAAGAGAACTCCCACAACCTTTCTCTGGATATTTACTTATCAGTGCACTGGGAACACTGTTTTATAGTGGAAAAAAGTAAATGTAAATTAAATAAATGTGAATCCTGTATATATCCTGAAATAAAGATAACATTTTGTAGATGACTGTACTGAGGATAAACACAATGTGCTGCACTATACATTATTTATATATTTAAAAAATCTGTGAATCAGTTTGGTCAGCCAAGTCAGTGTTGAGTAACCAATGTATGGAAAGGAGCAGCTTGCACATTCTTTTAAACATCTTCTTTTGTGTTCTACAGAAGAAAGTAAGTCATACAGGTTTGTAGCAACACAAGGGTGTACAAATGGTGACAGAATGTTTTTTTTAAGTGTTTAGCATACCTTTAAATGTCAAGTATGCATAACAGATTTGTCTATGTTTTTCTGACTAGTTGAGTGCTTTAACCCGCTGGAAGGAACATGGCGGCCTTGTCCTCCCATGCGCACTGCCAGAGAGCAGCCAGGTTGTGTGGTATACTTAGGACGCATCTATGTGGCCGGCGGCAGAGATGAGCTACGTTTGGAGCTAAGCACGGCAGAGAAGTTTGACCCTGACAACCAAAGGTGGACCCCTGTCAAACCCATGACACACAAACGCTTTCAAGTGAGACTATTTTCCTCACAGCAGCCTGTTTTCAATTCTCCAGTGCCTATTGACATTTTAGTACACACCTATTGACTTTTTTGACTTTCATCCTGAAGTACGCTGCAGCAACAGCTGACACTTTATTGATAATATAGTCTTGCCTCCTGGCTGACAGGATAAAATGAGGTTATAGCTCTAAGTGTTTTGTTCCATCTGTTGTCATGTCGGCGGTTTGGAGGTTTCACTGGCGGTGTTTGGTGGGATGCTGCTGGCAGTAGGAGGTTCGGATGGGATATCAACTCTTACATCAGTTGAAGCTTATAACCCTGATTCAAATACTTGGAGGTATGAACTATACTCTTACACATCCATCAAGTCTTGTCCTCTTCTTTTCCTTAGATTTTTCGTTTTTCGCTTTCCTCTCTTAACAGACACTTCGGATGTATGAAGACTAAACACCCAGGGGGAGGTGTTGTCTTGCTGAAAGCACACAATAAGGACTTGTTCTAAATGTGTGCTACTAAACTCTTAGTTTGCTCTCTAAGTGAAAATGTATTTGATAGATCTGTGATGGTAGTAAAATGTGTTATAGTAGTTGATTGGTGAAGCTAATAAGTTAGGTTATAGAGGTGAGCAATGAAAAAGAGAAAGAAGAAAAATAATTTAATATCAACCATGGGAGAAACCATCCATCACATTATATGGGCCTCCCTGGGAAGGTTTTATTTACAGACAGAAAGACTGGCATGGAAAATGAGCACACACTTACTGAAAGTGCTTTGTTATGGACACTTACTAATGGACAGTCCCTCTGGAGCAATCTGGAGTTACAAGCACTGGTCGTTGGCACTGTAATAAAAGTAGATGCTAATACTTCTTCGTTTCCTCTTTTAGGGTATAAACCACATGCCTTTGGGTTTCCATCCCAGATCTCAATATTACAACCACCCTATTTAGGTACCAACATCTTCCTCGTGTATGAACTAGACAACTTTTGACATCGCTCAAGGATTTTAAGCATAAGACTGCGTTTCTACTGACAAATGTGTAATTTGTTATTTATGGTTGGAGACCACAATTTTATTTTTACTCACTCTGTTTATCTGAAAGTTTTTTAAAAATACATGAGGCGGTTCATAGAAAAATTATTTTAAACGCCTTTTGTGTGTATAACTTGTACATTTCTTAATTAAAAGTATTGGGGTATTTAAAGACATAGTTCTCCCAAAAATGAAAATTCTGTCATTAATTATATCATTCCAAACACGCAAGAGAAATTTCAGGATTTCTCTCCATATAGGGGACTTCTATAGTGCCTGCGAGTTTGAACTTCCAAAATGCAGTTTAAATGCAGCCTCAAAGGGCTCTAAACAATTCCAGCTGAGGAAAAACTCTTATCTAGTGAAACAATCAGTTATTTACAAAAAAATGTACATTTTATATTAGGGCTGGGAGATATGGCCTATAAAAAAAAAAAAATTATGATTTAAATAGATTTTTTTCCCCCCTACTACTTTCACCATGAACCCCATAAACCCCAGCTTTTCCACAATATATATGAACTCCATATCTTTTACAATATACATTGCTTGCAACTGCATCCGTGATCGCTTTCCACCGGGCCCCATTCTTACTATAAAGGATACAGTTTGTAAATCTTTGTAAGACAAACCCTCCCCCACAATCCAATCTCGCCACATCCCAATACCGTGTTCGGAAAGAAAATGACGGCGTTCTACAGAACCCCAAAGGGGATAAATACAAGATGGAAGGAAAATATATATATTTCAATGCTTTTTTCTTGCAGTTATATCTTTGGGTAATTACACTATATAAATTGCAGGCATCAGGGAGATGCTATTAATATGCGGGACATTGAAACTGCTTTTGAATGCACAATCGCTTTTTTACTTTCACTTTCGAATTTCGCGATCGTAACTACGGGAGCCCAGAGGGGAGTATCGGCAGATGTTAAAGAGAAAACCGATTTTCATTCAGACAAGTCGATGTAAACTACACATTCAAGTTAATCGATTTATCGCCCAACCCTAGTTTATATAATTTTTAACCTCAAATGCTCGTCTTTTCTAGCTCTGCAATGCACATGCGTACTCTGTGTATTCCAGGTCAATAAAGTTTGGGTATACTCCCATCTCATTTTCTCCTCCAACTTCAAAATCGTCCTACATCGCTGCAGAGGTACCGACCCAATGAACATGCAAAAAAGATCAAACACCCTTTACAAAAAAAGGTAAAACAGTGATGTAGGATGATTTTGAAGTTGGAGGAGAAAATGAGATGGGAGTTTTTCAACATACCCTAACTGTATTGAACCGGAGTGCACAGAGTACGTATGCACATCAGACAAGCATTTGTGGTTAAAAAGTGTATAAATTGTACTTTTTTTTTATTTTTTAAGAAAACAACCAATTGTTTTGCTAGATAAGACCCCTCTTTCTCAGCTTGGATCGTTTAGAGCCCTTTGAAGCTGCATTTAAACTGCATTTTGGAAGTTCAAACTCACGGGCACCATAGAAGTCCACTATATGGAGAGAAATCCTGAAATGTTTTCCTCAAAAAACATAATTTCTTTAAGACTGAAGAAAGAAAGACATGAACATCTTAGATGACAAGGGGTGGGTAAATTATGTGTAAATTTTTGTTCTGGAAGTGAACTAATCCTTTAATTACAGAATTTTCATTTTTCAGTGAACTACACCTTTAAATAAAAAAGATTGTGTCAGATGGCACAAACAATTAAGAGACTAAAATTCTTATTTAGAAAAATCCTATACATATGTAGTGTGGCATAATCTTTTATTAATAATTAAAAAAAATGGTGAAAAAGTCAAAGTCAGATAATCAGTTCCTGAATAATCAATATTCAGGATAACATTTTGTTATCATGTGCATAGAATAGAATAGAATAGAATAGAATAGAATAGAATAGAATAGAATAGAATAATTGGCTCATTTTATTTTTTATTACCTGCTTTGAAACGAAGAATATGGTATTGTCTTGATTTATGTATTTAATTTGAATATATTCTTAGTGGATGCCAATATAACATGCTTTTTTGATTCTTGACTCTTGATCTGTTATTATTTATTATGTCAGTGTGTTAGTAAAGAATTACTGTGATTACTATATTTGATAGTAAAAGATACGCTCTAATTCTGCGTCAATGGTTTTATGGAAAAGAGAATGAGTTCTTGCCCTTTGTATATGGCTGAAATTAAACCAGCCAATGAAATTAATTACACCTAAAAGTTAATGACCTAATCAGGGTCTTGATTTTGATTGGTTAGCAGCTCATAGTAAGAAAGCGCATAGCCTGAAATGATTGACGTGGATGGGAATGTTTGTGGTGCATGGTTTAATTTCATTTGGATTACACGCGCGTAGCTGTCTCTTTAGTGATGTCCGTGTTGTCGAGGATTTCAGGTGGTCCAGGAGATGGCGATGTAAGCTTTGAAGGAGAGAGAAGAGAGGCTGCACGGATGACTTAGTGGCTTTACCTAACAGATGCAGAGGTGACAGCGTCTCAAACATTTCCCTACATCTCTTCTGACGCGCAGCAGTTGCCGTTTTCTTCTCGTGAATCAAGGCGTTGGGCTCTCTGGATACAAAGAGACTGAACACATGAATTGAATGAGGACAACATATTATCATTCTTTAAATAATAACCTAACCAACATCACATCTCATGGATGCAAAGTTGAATTACACGCGACAAACAGAAACAGAGATGTTGACGGTACTGAGTATTGCACCCAGCGGTGCTCTTCTGTAAGAGGAGGGCTTAATCAGGGTCGTTATCCGCCCCTTTAATACAAGTGTCCATGGAGGACGGAGCTATCAGGAGGACATTTCCATCGGAAGTCCTTCACGGACACTTCGCAGTGGCTTTTGTTAAAAATGTGCGGCGTTTGGGTCGCCAGTAACACGATTATTTACAATGATGGGACCGCGCAGCCAGTCTCAGGCAGGTGAGAACATCATGTCATGTCACGAATGACTAATTCGTGTTCGTGTTCAGTACTTTTGACATTTATCATATTGTTTTGTAAAGATGGCTTTGATTTTGGGGAGAAGTGTTAGTGCTGTGGAAATTTGCTAGTGGAAATAATACATAAACAGCAGCACATCTGATTAATATTGCTTTATATTTGAATTATGTTTGAAAAATAAAATAAAATAATTAAAAAAATAAAGATGATAAAAAAGCCAAACAACACTTTAAAAAAAGTGTAAAAATGTAGTAGTAGAGCTTGATAAATATTGAAGTGAGTTTTATTTTTACTGTTATTTTTGTTGTTATTGTTTTAACTACGTGCCTAATAACTGATATGCAGAAACGTTTTTCATTGTTTTAATTTTAGCATTTTACATACCTATTTTTGTTGTTGTTTTTGTTTTAACTGTGTGATTGATAACTGATATGCAACTGATTTTTTTGTTTAATTTTAACATTTTACATAACTATAATAATAATAATAATTATTATTATTATTATTATTATTGTTATTATTATTATTATTATTATTATTATTATTATTATTGATGGTGGTGGTGGTAATAATAATTTTGCTAGTTACAATCTTGTTTCTATATGCAAATGTTTTCATTAAATGCCATTTATTGTCATTTTTATTTCTGAGTTGTATAATTTATTGAATGTGCTATGCATTTTTCATTTCAAAATAAACTGCTTTTATATAAAGAGTTAATTCATAAGAGATTTGTTTCCTTTGTTAGACTCTGTATAGCTCTAACAAATGGTTCTAGTTAATTCTAGACAGAATTGTAAAAAGCCAGTAACAAATACATCACTTAAGAAGCTGTTTATACTTAATTAGACTTGGAAAATACTGTAATATATGTGTGATTTGTTATACTGAAGTCAGGTTCATTCTGCTTCATTTAATTTTATTTACAAAACCAGTTATTTTTGGTCTTACTTTATGAGTAAGTATTACTTGATTTTATTGGTTCCTTTTCAAAACATTTATACTGTGTCTGCAAGTGCACACAGATGCATTTTTTTGTGTTGATGCCATTGCCTCCACCGCACCCCACCCCCCCCACCAACCCCCCAGCCCTCCCATTTTTTAACATCCTCAGCAAAGTTCTTTTTATTAACGTCTGAGCACTGTATAACCCATTTTAGTCTGAGTTTTATGCACTGTGCTTCATTGTACCCCTTGGCCAACCAAATCACCTTCCACCCACTCATCAGCGATTTGCACACTAATGCAGTCGCTCACTACTGTCATTACACACTCATGTATCGCTGTGAGTGCTAATAGAAACCTTACAGGGAACATTCTAGATGATAGTTTTCACAGTGTACAAAATGTGACAAGAATGACATAAAAGGTGAAAATCAGCCTGTGGATTGTAGTTCCTCAAGGGTATAATTATAGCCAAGGGTACTGGAGAACTATCTGTGAAAGATGCCTTGTTATTGGATAACTGTTAGATAGAGACTTTTACAGCTTAGAAGTTATTCACAGAGTTACAGGACAGATGAGTAAGCCTACAATAATGTATTCGTTCTGTAACCCTGCATTAGCCTATAACAGCATGGATTAATTTTATATGCTTACATTATTGGTGTGTTTCATGCATGTGACTGTAATGTTTAGCATTAATGCTTTTCCTTTCTCTCTATATTGTCAGAGCCAAGCATGACTCCGCCACGAAGCTCATCCACTGCTGCTGACAGGTAATCCAAAAGCTATTGGAGTACATATTCAAGAAAGCTATAATAGCTTTTTTACTCAAACAGTTAACATTTAAATTAATGTGTTACTTGCTGTTTTCATAATTGTTTGTGCAATTTCTTAGTGGAAATTGTTTTTACACCATGTAGACTTTTAATTATGCTAAACGGACTGTGTCCACACTCTTACAAGTGGTTAGCTGTAGTCCTGACAGTATTAGTGAATAACATATATAGTATGTTTCTACATGCATAATGTATGTTACATGATTGTATTTACTCTAAGATTTACGTCTGTTTCTTCAGGTCGCCTACGGAGACTGTTCAGAGGAATAACAGCAGTAATACTGGTGTTATTCTGGACATTTCCACCCTGAAAATGGCCGATGTGGACTCTGAGGTCCCTCCTCTACCTCCACGATACCGCTTTCGAGATTTGCTGCTCGGGGATCAATCTTTTCAGAACGATGACAGGTAAATTCATACTGCGTGTCCTCAGCGGGTCACTCTCATAAAGCATTCATAAGGCCTGCATATGCACTGGCACTGCAGTCCACTTGTAGAGATTTTCTCAGCATTGCTTATTAATTAAGAGCTGAATAATTAAGATAAGGACATTGGTGTACTGTAAAATGCATAAGTGGCATTTATTATAGCACTGTGAATATGTAAAACTACATCATCTGACCTCTACACTTTTAAAAATAAAGGTTCATTCGGTTACTTGAACTTTGGAAGCTTTCCATGCCACAAAAGCTTCACCAGTCAAAAGTTTTTGAACAGTAAGATTTGTAATGTTTTTTAAAACAAGTCTCTTCTGGTAACCAAGCCTGCATTTATTTGATCCAAAGTACAGCAAAAACTGTAAAATTCTGAAATATTTTTACTATTTAAAATAACTGTTTTCTATTTGAATGTATTTTAAAATGTAATGTATTACTGTGAATTTTTAGCATTATTACTCCAGTCCTTCAGATCCTTCAGAAATCATTGTAATATTCTAATTTGCTGCACAAAAACATTTATTATTAGTATTATTTATATAATTATGTTCAAAACAGCTGAGTATATTTTTTCAGTTTTTTTTTTTATTAATAGAAAGTTCATCAAAGCAAATGTAAAGCATCCTTGCTAAATATAAGTATTAATTTATATATCTAAAAAATTATACTGACTTGTATACTGAATGGTATAGTGTATATGTTACAAAAGTTTTTTTATTTTAGATAAATGCTGATCTTTGGATCTTTCTATTCATCAAGAATCCTGAAAAAAAGTCAACTGTTTTGAAAGTTTGATAACCGTAATAATACTAAAAATGTTTTTTTGAACAGCAAATCAGCACATCAGAATGATTTCTGAAGGATCATGCGACATTGAAGACTGAAGTAATGATGGTGAAAATTTAGCTTTGATTATAGGAATAAATTACATATTGAAATATAAATTACATATTCAAATAGGAAGCAGTTATTTTAAATAGTAAAAATATTTCACAATATTACTGCTTTTGCTGTATTTTGAAACATAAATGCAGGCTTGGTGAGCAGAAGAGACTTTTAAAAACAATAAAAATCTTACTGTTCAAAACCTTTTGACTCAGTGTTTTTCAAAGCAACTACTAATTTTTTTTTGTGTTAAATGTATTTAATGAGGGAAAAATTACTAAGTAAACCGTTAAATTATATATTTATTCAAATAATTAATGGCTTAGATTAAATTAGAAATGAATGAATAAAATAAATAAATATTTAAATCAATATTTGTTACCACCCTTGTATGAAAATACAATACAAATAAAACCTTAAAAACATGGTTACTATAGTAAAACCATGGGAACTACAAATTAACCATGGTTTTGCTGTGCAAACCATAGTTTAACCATTTTATTAGTAGTAAAACTGTGGTTATACAAATAGTAATCAATAAAATACAAAAGAGACCGCATTTCAGACATTTTTAATAATTAAGCATTGCAGTACCACATCAGCAAGCATACAGTCAAGCTATTGGACCGATCAAATCGGTGGACGGGAACTAACTGTTATATAATATCGTACATAAAATGCAAGTTGGCAAATTGTTTATGTACATGTGGTGTGTGTTCTGTGTTTGCTTTATAGATATATATATAGGGTAAGTGTATACTGTAAATGTGCTTGTGTCAAGAATCAAATGATGTGTGTGTGTTGGCTTACGGGGAGCTGTCCTTCACTGTGGTGCTGAAGTTAAATAGAGGCTGAGATGCAGAGCTGAAGCAAGCACTGTAAATGTTTCTTCTGCATCTTGCTCAATGACTCAACGCTTTGTGTTGGATTCAAGGCCGTGACATGCAGTACAGTCAAGACTGCCTTGGCATATCAGAGCCATTGTAGCTTATTTAAATAGCTGTGAGCTGTTGTCTTTGATCATGCATACAGAGGTGAAATTCAGGGGCACCTTTACGTTTTCAAGAAAACTTTAGCATCCTTAGGCTTTGAGTGGGATTTCTGTTTCTTTGAATGCTTCTTTACAAGGGTTTACACAAGAAATACATTGTTTCTGCATCATTTAGCTAACAATAACAGACATCATGACTGCTCTCATTCTGTAGTGGAGTTTTTTGGTTTATTCCTTATTGCCACAGTATCGATGTTCCCACTGGTGAGTAAAATTTGTGCTGTATTATCCCGCTGTGGCGTAAGCCACAAATTATTGATCTGTTTATTTGAAATCAATCTGCTTTTGTTCTTATTTTCTGTTGCATATCTCTGCTTGTCAAAGCAGGTGGTCACATTTATAAGATTTACTGGTTTGGTTTATTTGCCTTGCAATGCTTATGGCAACTATTGCACACTATTATTTGGGCCCTCTCTGGCAGGTTGTAAGTGGTCCATAAATCTCAAGGGAGGCTGCTAACCTTCAAACTTTTCCCTTTCTAAGTTTGTCTTTTTCAGGCTAGGCCAGGCCAGGCCAATTTAACGAGGACACTACATTATTTATCGTCAGCTGTGACTGAAGCTCTTTTAGAAACGAAGCACACAGAAAGCAATATCCTGCTGTGTGTGTTTTGTAATCACGGGCTTGTTCCATCACTGATGACTTCTTTCACTAATATGTGACCCCGGACCACAAAACCAGTCTTACGCAGCACAGGTATATTTGTAGCAATAGCAAAAAATAAATTGGGTCAAAATTATTTATTTTTCTTTTATGCCAAAAATCATTAGGCTATTAAGTAAAGATCATGTTCCATGACCATGGTTAAAAAACTTATTATTTAAGTAATAATATGCATTGCTAAGAACTTCATTTGGACAACTTTAAAGGCAATTTTCTCATTATTTAGATTTTTTTTGCACCCTCAGATTACAGATTATCAAATATTGTCATATCCTAACAAACCATACATCAATGGAAACCTTATTCAGCTTATTAATTAAAATTAAAATAATTAAAATAATTGGTTTTGTGGTCCAGGGTCACATATGTCCTCTGTGAAGATATACACTAGACAAAATGCCATTTCAAAGTCGTTTCTTAGAATAAAAAACTTTTGACAAATACATATGCTCATCAAGGATGCTTTTAATAAATCAAAAATAGGCAGATGGTAAAAATATTAATATTGCATTTTTATATAAAAATAATATTGTTTGCTATTTGAATATATTTTGTGTAAATATATGTAATTTGATCATGCAATTTATTCCTGTGACAGTAAAGCTACATTTTTGGCAGCCATTACAGTTTTCAGTGTCACAAGATCATTTAGAATGCATTTTAATGTGCTGATTTGCTCCTCGGTAAAGATTGCTTCTCATCAATGTTTGCTGAAACATCATCTTTTCCAGGATTATTTCATGAATGTAAAGTTTAAAAGAACATCATTTATTTGAAATTAAAATCTTTTGAAACAATGTAAAAGTCAAGTAAATGCAGAGGCAATTCAAAAATTCAGCTAAGGGTATAAAATTAGTAAATTATGCTTATTTGTGACTCTTTGTTTACAAACTTATCTGGAATCAATCAAAGCTCTGTGCAGTCAGATAGATCTGAATAATGACCAGTAATAGCCATTTTCCAGGACAAAATGTTTTATAACAAGCCACCCATTTTGGAAACCTGTATTTTTGTTCAGTGTCTCTGCAGCCTCTACACCTACAATTATATTGAATAATTCATGCCAATATTTTTTGATTTGGTATAATGTAAATGTAAAAAAAAAAAATAATAATTGCTGTACATTATCCCTTACTTAATTAAATTTCCTCCTGTCATTTCATTATTATGAAGTACTATTGTAAAATGGACAGAAATGTAACTAGTTGGCAGGAACATGATACATTCAAATGTTTTCCACTGTAGTTCAGTTTATGAAATGCATGCTGTCTGAGCAATTTTGGTCATTAGAGATTAGAGTGTGCGTGTGTGCTTGAGTCAAAGGCTAATGCTTCAGCGTGGTGTGAAGTCGGGAATCTCCACATGCTGCTGTCATTTCAATTATGATATTGCGTGTGGGAAAGTGTGTTTGTATCTGTTCTGATTACGAAGATGAAGGCTGTTTGTGTTTATGTGTATGTGCATGTATGTTCTGTGATTATCTTGGAGGTTATCCAGAGGTCCTTTCCTTTAACTATTTTGCCTCTCTGTCTCTGTTGCATTACTGTTCCCCATTTCAGTTTCAGTCCATCCCATGTTTTCACAGTTTATGTGTGTATATATGCACCTATATACTGTGTGGGAGTTGAAGAGGACAGTGGACATTTTCTCATGCCAAAATGACAGCATCAGCAGTGGTTTGTCAGTCTCATCAGACAGTCAGAGGTGACTTTGCTCCAGCAAATCACGTCAATCTCGCTTTTTTATGGTTGTGTCTGTGGATGTTATTGTGTCCTCATCAACAGCAGCAAAACTAATGCACTCTTTGGGTCTAAACAGTCTCTGTACAAAATATAATGGAGTGTTTCTATAGATGCTTTTATGTCTGTACACTGGAAAAAAGATGGTGCAGAAATGGGTTTCATTCAAAATTGCTGGTAAATTTAAAAGAAATGGCAAGTGACGCATTAAAGCTTTGAAGAAGAAAAACTGAAATGGATGCAAACATACTGCAGTAATCTCTCAATTTTTTGTTTACAAAAAAAATTATTTTGCACTACATGTATTCGTATCGAACCGTCACAGTATGGGCATCTCGGTTCGATGCATGAGGCCTCACACTGAATACAGGCAATTCAAACTCAATCCAGAAGGGGGCGCCGGCAGTAATGCAGTTCTGTTTGATAACCGCTGGCAGAAGAACAGCGAATGCCGTGAGTTGCGCACTTTCCTCACACCAGCAAAATCAGCTTAAAAAACAAATAGAATGTCGCTTTCTGACATTTGAGTTTCCTTTCTGTCACAAAACTGAACTGAAACTCAGTAAATATAGGCTACATTATGTGCGGCACAGTTTTTTTCCCTTGTCAGTTAACTAAATTAAATACATTTCAAGTATTTATTCCTTGAATGTATATATGTACTGCAGATTTTATAGTCTATATATGACATTAATTTTATATAATATTTAGTATTTTCACATGTAGGTGGAAATTTTTTTAATTTGTACTACTGTCTGTTTAAAATAAATGAAAAGAAACCTAGCATAGAAGTTTTTTTTTTTTTTTTTTTTTTTCCTGTTGTACCGAAATCGTATCGAACCGTGACATCTGTGTACCGTTACACCCCTATATATATATGGATCACGGAAGCGGGGGGGCCCAGGTAACTTTTGAGGTACAAATTATGACATACAAAAATACATAGGCTATAGACTAATATGGATTATTCATTAAAGACTGCGATATCAATTCAAACACACGCAATCTTATTGCTATATGATGATGATTTCACCATGTCTATAAAACCTTTGAAATCGCAATCACATTGGAATACTTAAACCTGCTTTCGCGCAACCGCTGATCCAGAGAGAGCTCTGGTCATGTAAGTTCAGCTTTATTTTTGAACAAGCTTCATGAGCAGGATACTCGGTATAGGCTACATTTCTGTGTTGCAAACATTAAGTAATAACTAAAGAATTGGGAGAAATGTTCATTAGAGCCCTGCACGGGCCTTGTATATATGCCCTATCCCAGCCCTTGTCCGACAGCTTATTAGAATTGTCGGCACGAGCCAGTCTTTTCCCCCCTTCTCCCAGAACAGCTTATACTACTCTTTCATCTATTGAAATAGTTCAGTTTTGTATGTAATGGCAAAGTGATTATATTTCGTTTCATTCTTTTGCTAAGTTAATTTAGAAAAACGTTTGGAGCATTTTTGTTCATTAAATATAGGCTAAGTTTTTGTTTTTTAAAGGGGTCATCGGATGCCCATTTGACGCCTAAGCTGATATGATTCTTTAGGGTCTTAATGAAATGTCTATAATATACTTTGGTTAAAAATTCTCAATGGTAGCATAAAACAACACCCTTTTTTACCTTGCCAAAATCAGCTCTGCAAAAATCATACCATTCTGGTTGAGGCTGCTTTAAATGCAAATGAGCTCTGCTCGCCCCGCCCCTCTCTTCTCTCTGTGGATTGACGAGCCTGTTTACTTTAGCCTCGTTTAGCCGCTAAACTTACTAACTAGCACATTATTAGGAAAGGTGATCGCAAAGATTCATAAAAAAACCCTTATACTCAGTTCTGCTGTAAGTGAAGCTGGATCACGAATGATTTGCGCGGACATAGATGGATATATGTAGATCAGGAGGTGCATTCCCTTCACAAACAAATGTAATCCACTGCATCTCCAGCTGCTCAGATGTAAATGATGACCACTATGATCATTATTACATCCAGCAACACAGCACCTCAATTGCTCAATTCTTGTCTAACTTACATCCCTGCTCCGGCATCAAAACATGGAGGTTGGTCTGTTGCAACAGATCTGAGGTCAGATGCTAATGTCAATCAACTATCGTGGGAGCGGCCTCTGTGGGTGTGACGCAACAACGACAGGCATCTGAGAACGGCTCGATTTGAAAAAGGGGATATTATTTTTACAGATTAATTAAAAACCACTGCATGGATTTTTATCATTATAGGGTAGATTTGTACATACACTGCCAACACACATTAATGTTCAAACAGCATGTAGTGAATTTAGCATCCGATGACCCCTTTAAAGTAACAACCCAAGCGGTCAGCGGGAGACTGATTTGACACATTGACACAGTCTGTTTGATCAATTTTGCCTTCTCAAATCATTACGACTTGACTAAAATAAAATCTATAGACAGACCTAAAAGAGTTCAAGTATAAAACAATGTTAGTTTCAACGTTAAACTTAGATAAATGTGCGCAATTAGACGCATACCCAATCATTTGTGTGGAGAGTGGAAGCTAAGGCAGCATTGCAGGACACTGAGGCGCCAACGCGATCACTTGCATTTTTTTCAGTGGAAACCATTTAAAATATTCCGTCATTTTTGCTCATAAAGGTAAGAGTAATACATCATTCGTATACTGTTAAGGGTCTACTTTTATTTGTGTGCACTCACAATATCAACAAAATGTTGCAAACGGTGCTTTTATTAAATAAAGAAAACATGATGCGCTTTCTGTTGCCTCAACAGGAACGATTCAGAAAAATGAACCGAAACTCAGGGAATACATACCCGACAGACATGATACATATATATACATATACATATGCATACATATATAGAAAGCTTGAAATTATTATTTAATGAAATAAACAAATACTCTTTCACAAAAACAAAAACTTTCAATATGTAATCTGTAAAGATGCATTTCCCTAAAGGCGCGACCAGAGAGGAGATGGTGAGTCAGGATCGGCAACTTCCCCCTTGCTACACTGACTCTGAAAACACTGGTTTATTAATAAATAATTCAAACATCTCCTTACTATTTCCCCCGACACATTCATAGTAATGTAATAGTTTGCCGGTGCTTTGTGGCAAATTTTAACCTATTGCGTGCACTTGAAATGGACATTTTTAACTAATAACTATACTATTAATATTATTTTTAATATTAAAATGTAGACTAGCATGTGAAATGTACAATCTTACAGTCTTTGTAGACATATATATATATATATTAGAGCTGTCCGTTTAACTTGTTAACTTAATTAATTAATCACTGACAGCCCTTATATATACATACACACACACACATATATATATATATATATATATATATACACACACACATTTTTTTTTAATTTATATTAGAAATGTCTACAAATAAAACTGATGCTTTAGATCAATTTAATGCATCCTAGCTGGAAAAAAGTAATACACAGCAGTGATAGATAGATAGATAGATAGATAGATAGATAGATAGATAGCCCATAAACAGCAACTTGTTGGATTTGTTTTAATGCAGTCACTATATATACAGTAGTCAACATTTGAAGTGGATCAAAACCTTTCATAAAAGTTGTCCTAAAACCAAAACAATACCCATTCTTGTTTTAGAACAACTTTGATTAGCTTTTTTGATCCACTTCAAATGTTGACTACTGTATATCAGTCAGAATTTCATGTAAATGTATTGCTGTATATGATTTATACCGATCTTCGGGCATGAAGTAATCAGTCTGGAGGCTTTGAAATGACGTCATTCTGACTGAATGAATGTGGAGGTGTTTTTGTAATGTGCTAATCTGAGTCTGTGCTGGCATGAGTATGAAAGGTGAAGGGGCTTTGGGGCTGTTCTTCAGCTGTTCCTCCTGTGATGCAGTCTAGACTAAAGGCCAAAGTAGCCTCTGCATCACAGTGAGTGGGCGACTGCCATTTATTGTCAGAATATCCGTCTTTCACAACGGCCACTGGCTGCGCTGAACGGCATTCACTGAAGTTCTTCCCTTATGTAAATCATATGTTTAACTTTGTATGTCCACAATGTGTTCTCAGTGTGGCAAATTTACATTGATATACTGACAATAAAGTCACAGTTACTCAGGGAAGAGAGTAAGAGATATGGATCTGTTTGCAGTCTTTATTAAACAAAGACAATCCAGAAGAAATCAAAACAAAGAGGAAGCACCCAAGGACAGGCCAAACAGACATGTCACCATAAACACAAAAGATAAGGCAACAACGATCAGTGAAGTAAAATAGGATACACTGAAAATATTTTTCACTTAGAAATGTAAAAAAAAAACAGTTCAAAATAAATTATTTCACCATAGTATTTCCTAAAGGATCCATCCTGATATGTTGACACTACCCTTTCCCCAAATAAAAGATTGTGGCAGAGCTGCAAATGAGACCTCTGGCTTGACAATTAAATTAGATGACATTGTTGAAGCCCTGGCTGTCGAATGTGATAAGCTGGTTTAATGAAGGTAGCGAAAGAGCGAGCATGAGCGAGAGAACAAGTGTGTATGTGTGTGTCACGCTGCTCAGCGAGTGTGAAGAGATGTCTCAGAGGTTAGCCAGAAGAGCCATTCAGCGGAGGGGGAGACATGCTGCTTAGTGGAGGTGGAGATTTCAATCCTCTCATTAGAGCCTGAGTAATTTTCCCCAAGACCAGAAAATAAAACCGCTTGCATTTAATCTCATATTATATTGGCGTCTCATATTACACAGTACCAACAGGTGATTTCATGCTCGTGTATATAATCTAGTTTCTGTTGGTTTGTCAGATTAGAGTTCAGTTTAGCAAGAAGCAATTAAGGCAACAGTTTTTCTGTACCCTGGACAGCACTAAAAAGAAACTTCGCAATTAAAATCATGCTGATGTTGAGATGTGGTTAAAATTGTGTAAATGTGACTAGATTGTGTGAAAAGTTCATTTTAGTTCACCTAAATATTAAAATGATGAGAAGTCCACTTCCAGAACAACAATACAAACAAAATAATTTACTCACCCCCTTGTCATCCAAGATGTTCATGTCTTTCTGTCTTCAGTCGTGAAGAAATTACGGTTTTTGAGGAAAACATTTCAGGATTTTTCTCCATATAATGGACTTCATTGGTGCCCCGATTTTGAACTTTCAAAATGTAGTTTAAATGCAGCAAAAAGGGCTCTAAACAGTCCCAGCTGAGGAAGTGCATCACTTGACAGCCCCATAAGATGAACGAACAACTCGAAAAACCCAAATAATCGAAACAGGTGAACTTATTCCAGTACAGAACCTAATAGGATGTTGCACATGCGCGACTGAACAAATCACTCCCCCGAGACGACTCGTTCTTCCCGAGTCACATTAAAAATTTGTTAAAAATGAACGAATCATTCAAAAATGACCCATCACTAATTCGTAGCATTGTGGACGTGCATCCCAGAACCTGTGCTACATGAGCTTTTGTGCTTAAAAAGTACACAAATTTTTATTTTTCAAAAAAAAAAAAAGACTCACCCTCATGTCATTCCAAGACTGCAAGACCTTCAATCATCTTCAGAACACAAATGAATATATTTTTGATGAAATCTAAAAGCTTTCTGGCCCTGCATAGACAGCAACGCAACTGACTCATTCAAGGCCTAGAAAGGTAGTAAGGACATCAAAATAGTCCATGCAAGTCCTCAAAACAATTGTGCATGATTTGTAAACAAATTTTGCATTTGCATCACATAACCAGCTCAATATATATGGCTTTTCTGAATGTCTTGCCCATTAGAGGAATAACTCAGGGTGTGCTAGTGATTAGATTATGTCAGCTCATTCTTGAAGCAAAGTTTTGTCTGATTGATGGTTAGATTCAATGTTTTGGATCACTGCATTTAATCTGAGAATGCACACAAAGAATTATGCCTTTGGTGTCTAGTAGAGTAAACAGTAATAGCAAGTGCAATGGCAGCAGCAGCAGCCTCCCCTGGGTCCTAATGCCTGTTCGGTAAGGAGTTTTAATTCCGTAGGGGGGCGCTGTTGGCTTACTTCTAATAAAATGAAAGTAAAATACACAAATAACATTTAGACAATTTCTGATTAAATTATGCAGTAATTGATGTCATAAATCATGAGTATGTTTTGATTTAAAGATCAGAAGCTATAGCATACCCTCACAAATATGACACCTTTAAATTAAATAATTTTATATATACTGATTTATTCATTGTGTAATATGCTATATTTTTTTAAACAAATTATGACCTCTAAGCGATTTTTCAGAATTTTTACAACTCTTTTGGTTTAGACCTTCTACAAATGGTAAATCTTAAAATGTTATAAAGTTATTTATTTTATGGTTACAACTGCATTTTCCTGGAAAAAAAACAAATGTAGCAATTGATTATATAGTTTATTAATAGTTAATAGTTATATGCTTCAGTGTACTGTCATTATAAAAGAACTTCATTATTGTTTATTTAATTCTAACAAATAAGTTCTTGTTAAAAAACTAACCAAAATTAAAAATAATTTGCTTATAATTTCCACACAGGAGAGATATATATCTGCATCGGCTATCGGCCAAAATGAGTTGGAAAAATATCGGCGTATCGGCAAAAATCCAATATAGTGCATCCCTATTTTGATTACCATTGCCTGTGGTGACATTTCTGCAAAATAATGCTAAAAGATTAAAGTGTTGTACGTATCATTGCTGTTCAGAAGTGAAACATCTTTTGAACGCCGCTAACCGGTTAATTATTACGTTTGGTAATAACGTACCACCTACACTAAACCTAACTGATATTGTTTACAAAAGCCATACTTGAAATAGAAATGCATTAGCGGAAGAAACCATGCTATTTTAGCTGTCTTCCTCAATTTTTTGAGCTTTGTGTCAAATTTTGTGCTTTGTGTCGCAAATACAATGTTGTACCAGGTGTGCTACTGAGTAAGTTTACTACATCAGAAAAGCCATACATATGGAACTGGTTTTGTGATGCAAATGCACTGTTAAAAATCATGCACCTTTTTTTTGACATTATAATATGTTGTGCAAGTCTTTTTTTCAATCACATGTACTGCTACTAGTGTCCTTTTCAACAAAAGTGTTAATGTGGCAAAAGAGGCATAAATTGAACCTAGGTGGCAACCAACACTGAGACATTTTTAAAAATATAGAAGAAAGTCAGTCATACTGGTTTGGAATGACGTGAGGGTGGCAAAAGCCAAAAAAAAGTTTTAATTTTGAGGTGAACTATCTCTTTAAGGGTATTGTGCACATCAGATTTCATGACCATGAATAAACAGTGTTATGGTCACTGAGTGTGTGTTGTGGCCATGACAACTTATATTAGTGAGAAGCACTATGATACCTGTTATCTCAGTTTAAACAGGCTGTCTGCCTCGTTTGTCATTTGAATTGTATACAAAGGCTGTGATCATGAATGTAACAGTGAGGCCGAGGCCTTCTCTGATTATGTGCATGTGTTCATTTCAAATCACTGTTCATTTAAAACAAAATGCAAAAGACGACAGTACAATATCACCTTCCTGATTAATTATTCAATCCCCCTTACTGAAAAATGGCAGCCTATTAAGAGATTAGCCAAGAAATCTCATAGGTATTTTTGGAATATTGTGATGATTGCATAGCAATTACATGCAGACAGTTCTCTGCTAAATAACATTCTGTAATGACACGGTTGTTTAATATTCATTTTATGCTCAGTTTTTGTATCCCTTCATTCTCCTGAAGGAGTTGTTTTTAAAAAATAATTAAAATAATCTCAGAGTGAATGCTTTGGTTATGGAATTACATGTTTCCACAATTAACATTTGCTGTTTAAACATGTTAAAAATAATTAACTCAATTAATGCTGCATCTGATTTTAATTAATGAAACGTATACTGCTGTCCAAAAGTTTTGGATTAGTAATATATTTAATGTTGTTGTTGTTGTTGTTGTTGTGTGTGTGTGTGTGTGTGTGATTAAACTTTTATGCTCATCAAGCCTGCATTTACTTGATCAAAAATACAAAAAAATATTATGAAAAAATGTATTAAATATTGTTACAGTTTAAAATAATGGTTTTCTATTTGAACAATTTTTTAAATATAATTTATTTCTGTGATGCAAAGAATTTTAAACACTGATAATAAATCATTGATTTCTGAAGTATCATGTGACACTGAAGACTGGAGTAATGATGCTGAAAATTCAGCTTTGCATTACAGGAATAAATTGCATTTTAACATATATTCCCATAGAAAATTGTTGTTTTACTTTGAAATAATATTTCACAATATTGCTGTTTTTTTTCTGTATTTTTGATCAAATAAATGCAGCCTTGATGAGCATAAGAAACTTCTTGAAAAAAACATTAGAAATCTTACTGATTACAAACTTTTGAACAGCACTGTATGTGCAGTTAGGGCCTGGCTTTCAAGTATACTGTAATGATAAATTGCTATAATTGCTCAATTTATCCTCAAAAAAAATCAGTTTCTAAAAAGGCATACTGTTGGTATCAGTGATACTGGCCTTCATTTATTGTAATTTGTAAAAAAATATGCCAATAAACAAACAAACAAACAAAAAAATAATCTCAAATGTCTAAAATACAGCCTTTTAGTCATTTTCACATTAAGAGGATTCAATGCATAAATATATTTATGATTACAAATTGAAATGTTAGGTATGATCAATCATGATTAGTTACAGAAACCTGTGCAATTATTTTTGTATTATTAATCTTATTTATTTAGTTGTTTATTTATTTGTGAGTGTTTTTGCACACATTCTCACTCGTTTAATTTCTTTTTTACAGTCAATTATTCATGCTTTTCTCTTTGTAGTGCTTCTGTCCTCCACCAAGATGCTCAATTTTCTCATGAAATGTGCCATGAAATGTCAGAATTACAGCTAGCAATGGTTCCTCTCATTTAGATGTCTATTTTACTTTGTCTTGATTTTTCTGTCTCTGCTTCCCTTTAATAAAATGCAATAACATGGAACTTGTGTAGCGCGTAGAGCCATATTCTGAATCATCCATCTGTAAAATCCATCGGCTTTCTCCGCATGATTCTCCCACCAGACCCCCAGACTGAAGCATCTTGCACATGCTGAATAAAGCCTCGATAAGGTTGTCATATTATGCCTGAAGGCATGAAGATTCCAATACTTTGCTGTATATAATATCTGTAGAAGAGCGTTAGAGGCATTGCAGCATGTGCTGTTTCTCACAGGCGTGTTTGCTGCTGTTTTGGCTGGTGCTGTGAGCTGACTGCGCCCGGTGGGGCTCTCGCACTGAATCAGGCAGCTGCTGGGGAAATCTGGAGCTCTGAGCTCTGTGCTAATGTGTAGTGACATGAAATCATCTCTACACTCAAGACTTCCATCTGCTGTTCTGAACGGGGAAATGGTTTAGTGATTAGTGGTCTGTTCTGTCAGATAGCTTTGCTGAGAATTCTCTGTGGCGTTCATTCTTGAATTTACGTAACATTTGTTTGCTTGCCTTCGGATCATTTGTGGTTAACAGCAGAAAAGAATAATACGCCATTAGACATCCATAAACAAGTCTGCAACATTTAGTTAATGTGTAAGATAAGATAAGCTACCACCCCAGTCATATATTTCCAAATTAAATCTTCATTTAATTGTGTTCTTTGTTTGTGATGTAAATATGCAGTTTTTACCTTAAGGAGCTGTTTTTATTTAAGCAGACTTTAGATTGTCCGGTCATATGACATTTACTTTTAACAGTGGGTTGCTTATCCATTTTCAAGCCTTTTTAGTTTAGACAGTCAGCACAACAGCTGGACTAAATTATGGATCATTTTGTTATTGTTTTATTCGAAATATATTCAGAGACCAAATCGTTATTAAAGGAGAAGTCCACTTCCAGAACAACAGTTTACAGATAATGTACTCACCCCCTTGTCATCCAAGATGTTCATGTCTTTCTTTCTTCAGTCGTAAAGAAATTTATGTTTTTTGAGGAAAACATTTCAGGATTTTTCTCCATATAATGGACTGGTATGGTGCCTCGAGTTTGAACTTCCAAAATCCAGCCGAGGAAGAAGGGTCTTATCTAGTGAAACGATTGGTTATTTTAATAAAAATAATACAATTTATATGCTTTTTAATGTCAAACATTCGTCTTGTCTTACTTTCCCTGAACTCTGTGTATTCTAGCTCAAGACAGGGTATGTCGAAAAAACGTATTTTCTCCCTCAACTTCAAAATTGTCCTATATCACTGTTTTACCTTTTTTGTTAAGGGTGTGTGATCTTCTTTGCATGTTCACTTTGCCTGGGTCAGAACTTCTGCAGTGATGTAGGATGATTTTGAAATGATTTTTGAAGTTGAGGGAGAAAATACGGTCTGAGTTTTTTGACATACTCTAACTGTCTTTAGGCAGAATATACAGAGTTCAGGGAGAGACAGACAAGACAAGCATTTGAGATTAAAACGTATTTGAATTGTATTTTTTTTTAATGAAAATAACTGATTGTTACACTAGATAAGACCCTTCTTCCTCGGCTGGGATCGTTTACAACCGCATTCGAGATCGTTTGAAGCCGCATTTAAACTGTTTTTTGGAAGTTCAATATTCATATCAGTCCATTATATGGAGAAAAAAATGAAGTAAGAAAGACATGAACATCTTGGATGACAAGGGGGTGAGTACATTGTTGTTCTGGAAGTGGACTTCTCCTTTAATATTCATGCAATCACATTTCACTCAAACTCAGCGTTAGCAAAACTTTATCTTCTGTACATTACATTTTCACAATTTTAACTTCTTTAAATTTGTTTGAAAAGTTTGCAGTAAATTAATCTTAATTGCACATCGCTGTGTTTTACTCAAAAACTACAGGAAAGACTTTTTTAAATTATCGATCAGTTTTATTTTATCAATTTCAATTTTGTCTTTCAAAAGGGTTCATCTTTGATAGTCCAAGTAAAAATGAAAATTCTTTTGTTCACTCTTATGTCACTACAAACCTCTATGACTTTTTAAAAAAAAAAAAACAACAAAAAATCTTGGACATTGCTTTGTTTTCACTGGAAATCAGTGGTCACCAAAACTTTTTTTCTTAAGTATCTTTCTTTAAATGTCATACAGGTTTGAAACATCATGAGGGTGACTAATGACAATTTACATTTTTGGGTGAACTGTCCTTTTAATATCAAGAGACTGTATCACCAAAGACACATACAGTACAGTGTGATGTTGATGAGATGAAAATCTGTACTGTGTACAGTATTTACAGATGAATATGTTGTATGGGGATATACTTATAATATGTTGTACAGTTTTAGAGTTACTAAAGGTTATTAGAAGGGTTTTTATTTTGTATGTTGTACTTTCTATACAAAAAACATAAGAACAGTGTAAATTTTGTTATTTACTCCAGTAACATGTACTGCAGTACATGAAACACAATAAAGAAACATAACTTGCAGATTTATATTCTATATATTTATATTCTCTGAAAAAAAGTCTAATCTTTTACAATTTAACTTCACATACAGATCAGTTTTCAATGTTTGCAAACAGTGATGACGTTTTCCAGGGATAGTACCGGTTTTTGATGTCCTGTTTCCGACCGGAGCTGTCCCCGGAAATGTCCCCGTTTTACAGCACGTTCAAAACTACCCGCAAATAACGTTACACTGACAGGGCGAAGTGACAGAATCACTGAAATATGACAGCCATTCAGAAGCGCAGAATTGCACTGCACTCCTAACCAAATGGACAAATGGAAGTTTATAATCTAATTCATAAATATTAAACCTTTTTAACATTATTGAAACTACATACCTAGTGACTGATTCCATCTTTGTCATGGGAAAACACTTATTGGTTTGTATTGAGTTTGAAGTTTTAATGTAGGCTATATGTTTGTTTAAATTTATTTTCAATATCTGAGGTAAATTATCTATTGTTGCTTTCAGTACGGCTATAACTGTCACGCAATATGATATTCAAACTCACGTTTGACACTTTTAATACTGAATAAAGCACATAATCAGTACCTGAGATTATAAATGTCATAGTTTGTATGCTGTTGTTCCAGCCGTGACGTAGCAGAAATAGGCACCTTTTCAGTCATGGCTAGTTAGGACAAAAACTCTGATTAACATGGAAAAGATACCTTTTATTGAATGTCGCGGCATTGCATAGTGTGTAGTTAGAACACTGTGTTACACCTGCACAATTACATTTGCAGAAAGCGCATACTTTGTTGTCAAAATAAGCCTAAAATGCAAAATAAGCCTGATTAGAGATAAAAGATCCATTTACAAAAGCATAAACATACAATTTGAAAAGTTGTAATTATTGTACTCACAGTTGTAAAAAAGTTAAATACAGTTTGAAAATAACATATTTGTTAAAAACAGTTGTAGTAACAGTAGTATTTGTCATATTTGTTTTATTTTTAATGTGTTTTTCTAAAGCCATAATTTTGTTATAATTCTGTTTTGATGCTTGCTATTTGCAATAGTTACTAATCTATTGTATTAAAAAAAAAAACTATGGTAAGTTTGATCCTCAAACGTCACTGTAATTATCAGTTATGATATTAATATATGGAACTTACAACAATTAAAAAACAACAATATTTTGTCCCTGTTTTTTAATTTGTAGATAATCAGAAGTGAGATTTCAGTGATGTTTTGACCACTAAACTAGGAAATGTCTTCAGTTTTCATTTCAGAAATTTGGTCACCTTACTATAAATCCATCTTGATTTCAGAATGTTTATATATCTTCAGAATCAGAAAGCGGTTTATTGCCAAATATGTTTGACAGATACACACGTTATATATAAATAAACAAGAAAAGATAAAATTGTAGTACAGGTTTGCTATATAGATGGAAGAGGTTAGAATTAACAAAAAATGGAATAAGATAGTAGGGTTTTATTTTTTTTTATTAATGTATTTATTTAATTTTACTGGAAGACATTGCAAAAAAAATATTTTTGCAGTGAACATTTTAACTTGATTAGCTTAAACAAAAATCTTTCTTTAGCATTCCTTTTTTATAAAAAAAAATCTGGTTAGTGGTGTGAATGTCCAAGATCTCATTGAGATTTCTCCTCACGCCTACTGAACTCATAAAAATCAATAATTCTTTGACCGTAACATTGTCTTGGGGAGGATTGGGGAAGATAAGTTTAGCTCTTCCTCTGACCACAGGGTGTCACTGTGATGTTTCATTGGTGGAATCCCCTGTCTGCTGTTCTCATAATCTACTGTTACATAATCACCATCCTCAGTGCAGAGACCAAGAGAGAACAGAGACTCCCACTCAGCCAGTGGGCCGTTCTCTCTATTCGTAAAGATTTAATGAGAAGATTGAATGCTTACAGCAGTGTGTTGATGTGTGCTTTCCAGCACATGTGCTGTTATTATTTACTGTATATGAAATTGTTTGGTCTCTGGAGGTACACTATGCAGAAGGTACATTAATAAGTCTGAACAGTTTCTTAAGGGTAAATGCCATCTTTTGGCCAATTTTCATTGAATGTCATAGCGAAAAGGACAATACCGTATTGAACCGTAATTTAAATCTCTCACTTTATCAGTTTAACAGTGTGATCAGTAAATCCCACAACAGCTAAACACACACAAATAAACATGGCTTGACTTGACTTGAGGAGAGGTGTGATATTATGTTTCTAAGCGCTCTTACTTTTCTCTTACTAATTTTCACTTGGAAGACCATATGGGATAAAATCCCATAGACTTTACACCCTTGCAGTGTCCTAGCAACTACCCAGTCACTATAGCAACCACATAGCATCACACTAACAACCACCCAGAAACTGCATAGCAACACCCAGGTGATCAGCGACTACACAGATCACCCAAACAAACACACAACAATGTGCTAACAACCACTCAGAATACTTTAGGAACTGTGTAACAATTCTCTGGACACCAGAAACTGCATAAAACGCCCAAGCAATGCCCTAGCAAGCATAGCAAGGTGCTACCAACCACCAGAACACTAGATCTACTAAACAGAACAACGCAATGTAAATCACATTGCGTGATTTATTTGAATACTCTCCTCCAATAAATTTTGTGCCTGAAGCAGAAACTCCTACAAATTCATATTCAATAAGGTGAGTTGCAAAAATAAATGTCTCCACGCCTTTTCAGCACTAATTCTTCACTGTGCGTCTTTAGTAAATCCTGACAGTACTACTTTAACACCAAAAGATGGTTTGTGCTGGTGCAAGCTGTAAAGTTTAATGCACAGCATAAGCCTGGTGGCACGTTGCATCATTTTCTTCAGAAAATGTTAAATTCCAAAATTACCAGAACGACTTATTTTCCGGTAAATAGAAAATTCGCTGTTCACACAGGCAATGATGTTCTGTCTTTTTACCGGTAAAGCCCCATTCACACATCCATTTCAAAATACCAGTTCTGTGACATCATTAACCAAAAATGACCTCTAAATGGCTCTGCCTACCAGTCTTGTGTTTGTAAACATGTACACGGTCATTGTTTTTTTTGATGTTTTCATTTTTGTGTTAAATGTTCACATTTAATGCAGATGCTTTTGGCCTAGAGATGTCGTATTAGGGTGGTCGCACACCAGACAAGAAGGGCATCACTGTGTCATGTCACGCCATGCCATGCCATGTCTTTAAAGAGCAGGTCATATGGTATTTTAAGTGTCCTAATATTGTTTTAGAGTCCCCTGCAACAGGTTTCAATGCATCCAAGGTCCGAAAACATTGTCATTTTCTCAGAATATATATTTAATATTAGAGTTATTTTCAAGTTCTGAGCTTAAGGTCTGTAAACCCCTCCCTTTCGATAAGCCTACTCTGCTCTGATTGCTCAGCTAGCCAAGAGTGTTGTGATTGATCTTTCCGTTTACAATGCATGTCGGAAACAAAAGATCCATTACCATAATTCATTTTTTCTTAAGGTTAAAAAAATGGCAATGATATTTAAAATGACCAGAACTTTACAGAGAAATAGAAAAATGCGGTGTTCACACAGGCAACATCCATTCCATCTTTTTACCGGCAAAGCATCATTCAAACATCCATTTCAAAATACTGGTAAATTCTGTGACATCTAAAGGAAAAGTCCACTTCCAGAACAAGATTAAAAAGTATTTAAATTGTATTATTTTTTTATGAAAATAACCAGTCGTTTTGCTGGATATTTTGTTATCAACAAAATTCATATTTTCAATATAGAGGAAACACAAATGCTGCATCTAAATTGGCATTTAGATGTATTTACCCACTGTTTAGTGCAGGACATGAATGCATTTAACCTGCAGTTTTTTAAATGCATGAAAAATGTTTTAATATTTTAATCCTAAAACGTTGAATGCTGATATTTATTGCCTCCCAGTGTTGTGTTTGTAAACATGGAGGGGTAAACGCGGTCAGTGTTTTTGTTGATGTTTTAATTTTTGTGTCAAACAATCACATTCATTCAGCTGCTTTTGGCCCAGAGACATTGTATTAAGGCGGTTGCACACCAAATAAGAAGTGCATCAATTTCGAAAAGATTCGTTTTAAACAGTTTTGAGCTTAAAGTCTGTAAACCACTCCCTTCCATAAGCCTACTCTGCTCTAATTGGTCAGCTGCCCAAGTCTGTTGTGATTGGTCTTTCCGCATACAGTGCGTGTCGGAAACAAAATGGCCATTAACATACTTAATTTTTTGCTCCGGACAAAGATACTATAAGGTTAAAAAAAAAAAGGCATTGATGTTACCTTATCAATTCGAGCCCAAGTCCAAGGATGATACCGATGCAGTTGCTCAACCGGACATTTCTCAGTGGTAAGTTTAAACTTTGTATGGGGTATGAATTGTATCATGGAAAAAAATAAATTTTAACCACTGATTCCTCATCTTATCATCTTTTGGCAATGAGAACTAAACGAACTTGCTTTCACAGCGCAGAACACAGCATCTTCTCGACATGATGTAAACACACAGTGTTTGTGGGCAGGTCAGAGTGTTTTTCGCAGGGAGGCGGGGATTATGCAAATGTGTTATCCAGTGACGTATATCAGTAACAGGCAGAAGATTCGACAATATGATGATTCGTTAAGGTGGTTCAGAGTCGACTCTTTCTTTTGAGAGACAATGTCTTTATTTATCATGCATTTATTTATTTATTTGTTTTTTCATTTTGATTAACAACTTTGCAGAATGTTTACATTGAAGGATAGCTACGTTACAAACTGCAAAAAATATATTTTTTTGCAAAATCCATATGACCTGCTCTTTAAAATTTGAGAGTACACTATTATTCAGCATCTCTCCGCTGCGCCCAGCTACGTCTTGTTGTAGAAGTTGTGCTAGACTCTTGTCTGGTGTGCATCTGCCATTAGACAACGGCTGCATCCGAAAACTAAACAGCTCTTCACAGCGATGCCACAGAAGAACCATTTTTGAATACACAAAGAACCATTCAGTCGAAGGTTCTTTAAAGAACTATCTTTTTTTTTTTACCTTTTTATAATCTGAAGGACCGTCTTTCGCCACAAAGAATCTTTTGTGAAACAGAAAGGTTCTTCAGATGTTAAAGGTTCTTTAAGGAACAATTTAGACAAAAAAGGTTCTTCTATGGAAGGGGTGGGGAACGTTGATCCTGGAGGGCCGGTGTCCCTGCAGAGTTTAGCTCCAACCCTAATCAAACACACCTGAACGAGCTAATCAAGGTCTTCAGGAGACAGATTGGTATTTTTTTTTTTTTTAGGGTTGGAGCTAAACTCTGCAGGGACACTGGCCCTCCAGGATCAACATCCCCCACCCCTGTTCTATGGCATCGTGAAGCACCTTTATTTTTAAGAGTGCAGCATAGATACTTCACTGCCTTTGATATCCAACAATACGTTCTATTCCGCAATGGCTGAGAAAAAAAAATAAAGATGATGTCTGAAAGCTGCGTTTAGTGGTCAGTTTGAGTGTACATGTATGTTTCTGACCAACTTCTTGCCCTTTTGATGTTATTTCTAGAAAAATCAGTATGATAATAATTAAGTATTTGCTTAGTTATCACAAAGCTCGTTCTATTTTGTTGTAGATCATTAAACGCTGCCTCAGAAGCATGTCCGCAATCAGTTTTGTGAGGTGCCTTCTTGCTCAAACGCTGCCTGTGAAGACAATGCCGGATAAGACAGAGAGGCAAAAAGTCAACTGCCTAGGTTTTCAGATGCAGCCGCTTTTAAACCGAACTATACAGCGTCAATGCGTAATCTGCGTCAAAATGTTATGATTGGTCCTGAGTAGACGTTAGTTTGTTCATGCTCATACCAGTAATCTTCATTCTGCGTTCACACACAGCATCAAACTGGTAATTTAATGGTAATGCCACAGCTTCCCTTACTGGTAAATTGCCGGAACGAATTTACTGTTTTTTTGTTTTTGTTTTTTTGAAAAGGTCCTGTTCACACATGATCTACAGTAATTTACCAGTAAAGACTTTTTTGTATGAATGGGGCTATTATTAATCTGGATAAAAGCTAGTCCCTCTTTACTAAGTAGGCTAATATAATTTTTACTGTGTTGCAGTAGCAGTGTTTGGTTGAATTTGTTTAAAAATCAGTTTCTTTCTGGCCTCACTTTTTATTATTAAACATTTCCAAGTCCAGATAATGATGTTGTTTTTTAAAATGCATATCATATACAGCCCATTATCTTCACCTTTCATCTCTCCATTGATTTTTGTACCGGAAAGGCTGTATTATTCAGCGTTATTAAAATGTGTGAATCAGCTTGATGTCTTGGTTTTGATGTGGTAATGTGATTCGGTTCAGATACACTTGTGAGCCGGAGTTGAGGCTGCGCAGTTGAAGCTGTAGGCTGGAGAATCTTCAAATCATATTGAGCACTTAAGACTCCACGCGTTTCACTTCTTCAGTCGCGGGAGTGTGTGATTACCCTCATCGGCGTCGTGAGTGCGATACGCGCGTCCGGCAGCAGGTGTATTCTCGGATGCGACGCGCAGTGAAGTGAAGCATGAGCCCGCGCTGACAGCCCTCGTCCGTCCATCTCTGCTGGTGGTAACTTGTGAGCCTGAAGAAGAATGGCAGGTGCCAAAAGAACCGAGTCGCCGTCCGAAATCGACCCGGACGTGAAGACCGAAGCCAGGAAATCCTTCGAGCACATTTGGCTCAGTTCGGCGGTGCCGGTTCGGACGATGGGTTCTTTTGAAAGCGATGCTGGCCAAAGGTACCGCAGTCCCGTTTCAAGCAGCATGTGTGTGAACACTGTTTGATAACAAAACTGCAGCATCCTCCAGCACGCGGCGCGTTCACTGAGAATAACTCAAAACTGATGCGCTAATGGCGATTTATGATGCATGAAACGATCAATAAATCATATATTTAGTGAAGCTTGCATGTAAAGGTGGGCGATTTTGTTCAAGTAGTCTTGAGTGAATCGCATTGCACATTGCACACCAATACGATCTAATACAGGAATGTGCCTGATAATGCTGTAGCAGTATTAATCTGCCACAAAGATTACATAAAGCCACCTAAAACGTTTATAATTTAATATGACTGACAGGAGGGTGCTGCATCTCTTTCTCTTTTGTAAGTCTTTTACCTCTACTCATCCAGTCATCTAATAGCTCTTTATTACATTAAGAAAAGAAACTTAGATAGTTGTAGATATTGATTTTATGTAGCAGCCTAATGCAGACCACCAGTCTTTTTTTTTTTTTTTTTTCAACAACTCACGAACCTCTACTATTTTGTTGTCATATACTCATTTGACAGCCAAATATGATGCTTTGTGCAAATCACGTTGTTCCCTTATAAGCAAATGACTTTCCTGTGGCTTTTAAAGTGCTGGTGAACTAGCAAGCGAATGTATTTTCATTGACACATTTGCTCTGTGTGGCCTTTTATACCATATTCCTGTTTTATTTGTATTTATTTTCTTAGTACACGTCGGTTGTTACTTTTGAATCAGTGTTTATTTCCTGTCTCATTGTCGAATGTTATTGGATCTGACTGACAGATGGGTTTACCTATATTAATGAGTTTAAAATAATACAACCTTATGGATATGTAATTCAGATTATCGACTGATGCTGAACCTGAACATGAGTTTGTAAAGCATACTATCACTCATTAAGATGGTCAATATCTCAGTCTGTATGCAAATTGCATGTAATATGATTGTTTTGTTATGGTTTGTTTAGACAAATTAATCATTCATAATGATTTTCTTTATTCTCAGTCCACACCCTGCTCTCATCTCACTCTAAAGCAGTTCTTTCAATGTGGACCTAATGCAGCTTCCTGCGGAGCTGGTTTCATATCTGTTCAATGATGTCCTCTAATGTAATCCACTCCAACTGCCCATTCAGCCTATTGCCCTATTGTGTACTGCAATAATGGTGCAAAAAAGGCACTTGTATTCGCAGTTGAGCTGAATATGAGAGATGAGCAAAGGGAGAGCTTTAGAGTTATGAAAAATATCAAAATATTTTTAATAAGGAGCATAGAGCATTTTCCCCATTATATTAATGTGCACAGTAATGTGTTTTATATGGTTTAATTGCTATAAAATATTTCAATATATGGGTAGTTGACAAATAGGCAATATTTTTTTTTGTAAAAGTCAATTTTTAAAGAAGAAATGCTTATATTTATGTACTGTGAAGTCAGGGTCACCAACTTTGTCAGTTCTTTTTTTCTTTCTTTCTTTCTTTTTTGTTACATTTTTACTGAACTGTACCAGAAATTTTCTTGTGGTGTGACAATACTATACAAATAGCATGAGAGAGATTTATCTTCATTGTTAGAAACTTATTTTCATATTGTGTTATTTATTTAATATGAAATTATAGTTAACATAATTTATTCCCCAATGACTTGCTGGACAATTTCAAGACAAACTTTAACAAGACAAACTTCTCTGTCATTCATTCAAAACTGCTGAAACTTATACCATTTTGAGATAAAAACAAATCTGTGGTTCTTTTGTATGTCACACCACAGGACATTACGTCACACTAAAGGACAGAAATTATAGTTATTAAAGTATTTCTATTTAATTTTAAATGTGTTAAAGGAGAAAGAAAGTTTAATTTTGATACAAACAATATCAACATGTTTGTTTAAACAAAATAAACAAAAAAGTCTCTTAGTCAATCAGTATGTTACTGAAACTCTTCTAGCACAACAGGATCCCTGTTCATTTTAGGTTAGGTTAGGTTAACTTTATTCGTCTCCCGTGGGAGAAATTTGGCTTGGACAGAGAGCATTTTGCACAAGAAAGACATAACATGGGAAGAGAAAAAAACAAAACAAAACACACATTTCACCAGATAAATTTATGCAATTAACACTCCCACACTAATCCATCAGCCTCCCACCTCCCTCCACCATACCCACAAAAATACATTCACTTTTAATCATTTAAAAACTTAATAGACAATGGAATAAAATAATATTTATACCTATTATACCTACACAATGGAACCCTAAACCTCCTCCCTGAATTCATCAACCTATATTCAGGATACAGCACACGTGCATTGTGCTGTCTGTATTTCCGTGTCCTCTCTCTTCCTCTAATTTCTTTCTCTCAGTTCTTTCTGTTTCAAAATCAAAGTATCACATTTTATACTTATTTTCATGACACTTTATAACAGTACATGTTTTCTGCAAAAAACATCAGAAAATAGTTTCATTAATGTAATTTGCATTTAAGGACACTGAAAATGATTTAAAAAAGAATAAAAATTAGTTAAATCTTATTTGCTTATTTAAAATGCTTTTTAAAGAGACCTTGTCCTCTGGTGTGACATCTTTGTCCTATGGTGTGACAGTACAGGCGTCACAGCGGAGGACATTATCTGTCACACCATAGGAAATTTCAGCTTTTTGTGTCAATTATTGACCCTGCTATTCCGAGCTATCCTGTCATTAGCGGTTAGCAAGAAACATTTGCATAATTTTCCATGATTATATAGTTTAACATACAGTTTTTAATATACTAATAATTATAATTATAATAATAATAAATATAAATAATAATAATTTAGGGGTGTCACACCAAAGGACAACAAAACGCTTTTTTAGTGGTTCCAAAAAAGTTAAATATTTGAATAATTCTGAGACAAAAATTGACCATGTGCACATCTCATGGGCTTCACAGGGGGCTTCAGTAACATGATCATTAATGTGGTCCTGCAACTAATTAAAGTTTTTTTTTTTTTTTTCTGGAATTGGTTGATTTAAAAATCAGCATATGATGTCACACCAGAAGACGTGTTTCAGAAAAATATGGATGAAAAAAATGATTGCCATTTACTAAAATAGACACTTGTACAATTATGGCGGAGGTATTTATTAAATAAATGTATTATTTATTTATGCTTTTCATTTTAGTTTATAAAATTTGAACCATGCTTGAGACAATCACACCATAGGATATGGTGTTTATAAATTGAATAACACTGCAGCTTTTATAACAGCAGATCCATGTAGGACAAAGAACTGTTTAACGATTTACTGCATTTTAAGTAACAACAATATTAATTATATTCATTTTTATCTTGTGGGACAGTGAAAATGCCATGTCACGTCAGCAACCCACATGCATACATCTTCTACTTTGGAGTGCACATTTCATGCAGTTCCCATGTATAGATCATCTTAAGTGTTTATGATATTTTCTTCTAGACCTTAATTCTCTTGTAGCACCTTTTTAAAAGTCTTTAAACAGTGGAGATGGAGGCTTTTAAATTGGTGACTGGTGTCATGTTGTCTAAACCCATAAACCTGTGAACCCCTGAAGGTAAAAAAGGTTTTGGTGGGCAGCAGTATTTAATTACCATATATTGGCTTTATAAATAAAATATGATGTTAATGTAACATCTTTTCAGGTCCTCCAGGGCTTGAAAGAAGGAAATATGTCAATCCCTCTGTCTCTCCATTGATCCGCCCAGTGGATGCCTTAACAACACTATATAATAGGCAAGTCTTTCTTGGCATTGGTTGCCAAGAGCAGACTATAAATAGGGCACAAGCTTACACAAGGATGAATAGGAATCTTAATTAACTGTCTTTCGTACCAGCTTCATGTCCAGTAATTGTGGTAAGGAAAGAAGCTATGCTTTTAAAAAATAAAAGTGCATTGACACTTTCTTGATGTGACACATTTTGACAAACTTAAGTCTTAACACTGCTTTAAGCCTCAACACAAAGCATCATGGTCTACAACACAAAATTGCTGACAAATTGGCATACATTTCAAACATCTCATAGGTCGTTTATACACACCACTTTGGCCATATGTTATTTTTATGCCATAGGTTGAAAAGTTTACTTTAGTTAGGGTTAGGTGGAGTTAATGGTGATACCCACACTTCCCTTGACCTTAATCTGACATGCAGTATTAGAGTTGTACCTGAATTAGTTTATGACTGGTCTTTCAAAAGACTTTTTCACAAGTAGCAGTTTCAAAAACTGCACCTTTGCTAGTGACTAATGCAAAATGTACCATGACACAAATAACCACCTCTGCTTCATGATTCTAAACAACCCAAATATTTTTTTAAGAAACGATCTGAACGATCTATGATGACATGATTTCAAAGCTACTTTTAGACCACTTCGTGATATGTTTTGATTATCCCCGAAGGACATTTCTCTGCCCTGTCAGCTCTATCCATTTCTGTTTTGAGCACTTAGTGAAGACAGAAAGAAGTGAAGGAGAAGGAAATAGTTTGCATGTGTCAGAGGACACCTTTTTGTGCTATATAACTCTAATATCTTTCATAAATTCCTGGCATGCTGTCAAACAAGAGACTTGCATGGGCAAACCCATTGCTTTTGTACAAAAACAATCAGAGCAGCCTGCTGCATTTTAGTTTGACAATTTGACATATACAGTATCACTTTTTTTTTCATACACTGAGTCAACAATTTCTTGAAAATGAGTATTACATAAGTGTAGTACACAGTGTATTGTGAGCCAAAATATGAGGGGATTGACACCCGTTACATACAATGAAAATGTAAATGACTCATCTGCGATTGTGCATTAATCTGTCAACAACTCCCTCTCTGAGCTTCACATAGATCAGCTTTGTAAAAGAGCTAGAGCTTCAGAGCAGCTCACAGCGAGAGTGAAATGTTTGTGAGGGTGCTGTGAAATGCTGTGGTGCAGTGCAGGGTTTGTACTGTATGTAGGTGTAGGTGTAGCTTTAGACAAGTGAAAAATCATCCAGTCCGACAGCAGCTACACTCAACAGTCTGAAATCAGAAATGAGAACTGTGTTCCTTCCTCACACACTCTTATTTCATCAGCCTAGAAATTTTCTTTTTGAAAGTAGATGTATTAAATCAGTCATTGTTTTAGATATTTTCAGTATTTCTCTAGTTATGACAAAGCTGCTTGTTTTCAAACTTTTGGTCTTATGTATGTGAGGAATGTGATGCAAATCAGAGGTGCTCAGTTCTTGTGCAATCTCATGAGTATGTATTTTGCATAAAGTGTGGTTCTGCCACACATACATTTACTTACGTTTGCATAGGCAATAAAACTTACAATACTGACCTACTGACAGTGTCTAAAACGTAAATCATTCAGTGTAAAACGTAACAGTCAAGTTTACCAACAGAAACAAGTTGATTTCACTCAAGTACTACTAAAAGTTTATTGTACTTAATAAAAAAAAATCAATTTGAACTCAATTATTGATTATATTAGGCATAACTTAAATTAAATACTTTTGCAACTTGCAAATATTTAACACTGAATCATGTTTCTCAGTAAATAAATGACAAAGTATATGGTCTCATTTGTTTAATTGGGTTCTCTTTGTCAACTTTCAGGACTTGAGTGAAAATCTGATGATGTTTTGTGTTATATTTATGCAAAAATGTAGAAAATTTCAGTAACTGTAATTATGAAGTTTTAATAATCGTCCTAATTCTGAATAATGTTTGAATCACTTTCAGAACTTGACATTTGATAGCCAGTTAGAATCCACTTTAAAGATCTCAATCATTTAAAGTGACAGACAATAGAATTGCAGGGAGTGCTTATAATAAACAGAACGTTGTCATCTACTGGTGTGGACATTAATAGTTATCATTGTGTTTATAGTTACAGTTCTTGGTGGGAACAAGCCTGGAATATATACAGTGGCTTGCAAAAGTATTCGGCCCCTTTGAACTTTTCCATATTTTGTCACATTACAGCCACAAACATGAATCAGTTTTATTGGAATTCCACGTGAAAGACCAATACAAAGTGGTGTACACGTGAGAAGTGGAACGAAAATCATACATGATTCCAAACATTTTTAACAAATAAAGAACTGAAAAGTGGGGTGTGCGTAATTATTCAGCCCCCTGAGTCAATACTTTGTAGAACCACCTTTTGCTGCAATTACAGCTGCCAGTCTTTTAGGGTATGTCTCTACCAGCTTTGCACATCTAGAGACTGAAATTCTTGCCCATTCTTCTTTGCAAAACAGCTCCAGCTCAGTCACATTAGATGGACAGCGTTTGTGAACAGCAGTTTTCAGATCTTGCCACAGATTCTCGATTGAATTTAGATCTGGACTTTGACTGGGCCATTCTAACACATGGATATGTTTTGTTTTAAACCATTCCATTGTTGCCCTGGCTTTATGTTTAGGGTCGTTGTCCTGCTGGAAAGTGAACCTCCGCCCCAGTCTCAAGTCTTTTGCAGACTCCAAGAGGTTTTCTTCCAAGATTGCCCTGTATTTGGCTCCATCCATCTTCCCATCAACTCTGACCAGCTTCCCTGTCCCTGCTGAAGAGAAGCACCCCCAGAGCATGATGCTGCCACCACCATATTTGACAGTGGGGATGGTGTGTTCAGAGTGATGTGCAGTGTTAGTTTTCCGCCACACATAGCGTTTTGCATTTTGGCCAAAAAGTTTCATTTTGGCTCATCTGACCAGAGCACCTTCTTCCACATGTTTGCTGTGTCCCCCACATGGCTTGTGGCAAACTGCAAACGGGACTTTTTATGGTTTTCTTTTAACAATGGCTTTCTTCTTGCCACTCTTGCATAAAGGCCAACTTTGTGCAGTGCACGACTAATAGTTGTCCTATGGACAGATTCCCCCACCTGAGCTGTAGATCTCTGCAGCTCGTCCAGAGTCACCATGGGCCTCTTGGCTGCATTTCTGATCAGCGCTCTCCTTGTTCGGCCTGTGAGTTTAGGTGGACGGCCTTGTCTTGGTAGGTTTACAGTTGTGCCATACTCCTTCCATTTCCGAATGATCGCTTGAACAGTGCTCCGTGGGATGTTCAAGGCTTGGGAAATCTTTTTGTAGCCTAAGCCTGCTTTAAATTTCTCTATAACTTTTTCCCTGACCTGTCTGGTGTGTTCTTTGGACTTCATGGTGTTGTTGCTCCCAATATTCTCTTAGACAACCTCTGAGGCCGTCACAGGGCAGCTGTATTTGTACTGACATTAGATTACACACAGGTGCACTCTATTTAGTCATTAGCACTCATCAGGCAATGTCTATGGGCAACTGACTGCACTCAGTCCAAAGGGGGCTGAATAATTACGCACACCCCACTTTTCAGTTCTTTATTTGTAAAAAATGTTTGGAATCATGTATGATTTTCGTTCCACTTCTCACGTGTACACCACTTTGTATTGGTCTTTCACGTGGAATTCCAATAAAATTGATTCATGTTTGTGGCTGTAATGTGACAAAATGTGGAAAAGTTCAAGGGGGCCGAATACTTTTGCAAGCCACTGTAATAGGGTGGAAATACCCAAGTATATTTTGAAAGTAGATATATTAACAAGTTGATTTCACTCAAGTACTACTAAAAGTGTATTGTACTTAATAAAAAAAATCTATTTGAACTCAGTTATTGATTATATTAGGCATAACTTAAATTAAATTAGTTACAGCACATTTCATCTTTGCTGCATGCTGTGCTTTGAGCTAGAGGTCGACCGATGTATCGGTTTTGCCGATTAATCGGCACCGATAGTTGATTGGCGGAACCAACGGTTATCGGCAAAAATCCATGCCGATAGATAGTTTTTTCTGGGTTGGGTCCATTGCTGGAGCGGCTGAGAAGGTCTTCATTATACAGCAATGTCCCTATAGTCTTTGTTATACAGCACGAAAGCAGCCTCTAGTGGTGGAAATCATTGACAGCAGGTGCAGTTTGTTTAGACACGTGACACTGCGCGCTGCACAGAGCGGGACACTTCAAGGTGGATTTAAAACATAGACAACGAAGCGGTGTGTACAGTATACTGTAGTGTATGTTTTCATGTCATTACTAAGCGATGAATTTGTTGAGTAGATGCATTAGTGGAGAAAGGACATCAGCATACTTTTGCCCGTTTGGTGATCAAATAAAATCTTGTAGACCGCCGCTTGAATTGAACGCGACGCGTCCAGCGTGTGTGATACCGGATAGCTGCGAGTTCTTCTAGACATGGCGCTGCACTTTTGCCCGTTGTGTGACTAACATATTTTCAAATTTTGATTAGATAACCACAAACGTCTAGAATAGAAGGAGTTAAATAGTGAAAGTACACAATATCCATATTTATGCAATTTCAATACTGTGGCCTTTGTGTAGATATTTAAAGATGGTCATCTTTAGCTTGATTGTTGATGTAATGGTAGCACTTTACAATATGAGTCCATTTGTAACATTAAGATTGATAAAAGTTGTAGAATAGAAGTATTGCTATATTATTCCTTGTTAGAGTGTTAATTTCAGCATTTACTGATATATTTAAAAACTTTTAGTTGCTTTTGTTAACATTAATGAACAATGAACTGTATAAATATATAATTAATATTAATATTTTTATTCATTTACAAAGTATGGTTCAGTAGACTTTTTTATAAATAGTAGAGCACTATTAATTTTCCGTTTAGTATCCATTTTAAAAACTATCGGTCGATTAATCAGTATTGGCCAGTGTGGTCCAACCTAGTTATCGGTATAGGTAAAATCCAATATTGGTCGACCTCTACTTTGAACTGTTAAAGGGGAGTAAATGTTGAAATTGTTATTTTGTGTTTTTTGCCCAATGTTAATATAGGGAGACATCTGTTAGTGTTCAGTGTTTTGTTTTTGGAGGGTTACCATTGTGATAAAGAGTAGAGCCTGTGGTTAGGTTGAGGAAAGGCCAAATAACATTAAGACTAGATGTTGGTGTATTCAAAAAGCAATGAATGTGTGCAGCAATTGTCTTTGCTAATTATGTTAGCATACATATTTGTGTTGTTGCTTTAGCTAGCTACTTAGCTGGTAGTGATGGGAAGTTCAGATCATTTTACTGACTCTCTTTGATCAGAATGAACAAATCTTTTTTTTTTTTCTAGTCATTTCATTTATTTTGTTAATTTCAGCAGAATATAATTACAATGTTACAGGTTGATAGCCAAATTACGCAACACATCTTATGTGATGTTGATCAAATTTGACAACACATCTAATTAATAGGGATGTAACGATATGAAAATCTCACAATACGATAATATTGCGATATGAAGTCCTTGATACGATATTTATTGCAATATTAAAAAAAAAAAAAGACAAATGAAGAATTGGAATAATCTTCGTCGCTCAGTATCTTACAATAAACACAAACATTACTTGTTAAGTGTATGCTATTTTATATAGGTATCCTTGTAGCAAAGTGATTTTTTTTTTTCCTCATACGGAAAAAGTTTAAAGCATTAACTCTTTATTACCACATTCAGTGTTAACCATCATGACAGAAATTCACGAATGTATAAATTGTAAGAAACATCAGAAACTAAAAATTTACCTCATTTCTGTATCCAATCCAAACTACCTGACAAAAGAACAACCGACTCAAACCCAAAGACTCGGGAGGTGAACTAATAATTAAACTCAATGTTCCAGAGTCATATTAAAGATTTGTTCAAATTGAACAAATTATTCATAAACGACACCTCACTATTAGACAGCAAGAATTGAATGTTAATTTCTCTATCATAAGCCGTCTCCAAAGGCATTTCAGAGAATTTGGCAGTACATCCAACCGGCCTCACAACCGCAGACCATGTGTAACCACACCAGCCCAAGACCTCCACATTCGGCATCTTCACCTCCAAGATCGCCTGAGACCAGCCACCCGGACAGCTGCTGCAACAATCGTTTGCATAACCAAAGCATTTCTGCACAAACTGTCAGAAACCGTCTCAGGGAAGCTCATCTGCATGCTCGTCATCCTCATCGGGGTCTCGACCTGACTGCAGTTCGTCATAACTGACTTGTGTGGGCAAATGCTCACATTCTATGGCATCTGGCACTTTGGAGAGGTGTTCCCTTCACGGATGAATCCTGGTTTTCACTGTACAGGGCAGATGGCAGACAGCGTGTATGGCGTCGTGTGGGTGAGCGGTTTGCTGATGTCAACGTTGTGGATCAAGTGGCCCATGGTGGCGGTAACGAACACAGGTGCATTTTATTGATGGCATTTTGAATGCACAGAGATACAGTGACGAGATCCTGAGGCCCAATGTTGTGCCATTCATCCATGACCATCACCTCATGTTGCAGCATGATAATGCACGGCCCCATGTTGCAAGGATCTATGCGAAGATGTGCTGTACTGCGTGAGGCAAATGGTGGTCACACCAGATACTGACTGGCTTTTTCGGATCCCCCCAGACCCCCTCAATACAGTAAAACTGCACATTTTAGAGTGGCCTTTTATTGTGGCCAGCCTAAGGCAGACCTGTGCAATAATCATGCTGTCTAATCTTGATATGCCACAACTGTGTGGTGGATGGATTATCTCGGCAAAGGAGAAATGCTTACTAACACAGATTTAGACAGATTTGTGAACAATATTTGAGAGAAATAGGCCTTTTGTGCACATAGAAAAAATAAATAAATAAATAAATAAATATATATATATATATATATATATATATATATACACACTACCGTTCAAAAGTTTGGGGTCAGTAAGACTTGTAATAGTCTTTAAAGTAGTCTCTTATGCTCATCAAGGCTGCATTTATTTGATTAAAAAAAAACAAAAAAAAACAGTAATATTGCAAAATGTTTTTACAATATAAAATAATGTTTTTTATTTTAACATACTTTAAAATAGAATTTATTCCTGTGATGAAAAGCTGAATTTTTATCAGCTGTTACTCCAGTCTTAAGTGTCACATGATCCTTCAGAAATCATTCTAATATGCGGATTTATTATTAGAATGATCAGTGTTGGATAATATCAGTTGGTGAATAAAAGTATTAATTTCTTTAAAAAAAAAAAATATATATATATATATATATACATATATATATATATATATATATATATATATATATATATATATATATATATATATGTGTATGTATGTATGTATATGTGTATATAATATTATTATTCTTTTAAATATTATTCTTTTGTTCAACAGAGCTTGCCAGATTTTGGAAAACATGACAGAAATCATCCAGTATCTAATTTTATCTGTATCAAAGCATACATTTTGTGACACTTTGGAACAAAGTGTTAGATATGCTATTTGGATAATGGTTCTGTGAAGCTTTATAAAGATGCCCCAGATGATATTGTTGTAACTTTGAACACAGGTGCTAAAAAAAGCTTGAAAATCTGCCACCTAGCCAGACTCACAGCAATCAGTATAATGGGAGTGTGTTTGTTGGGATGGGGGTGGGGTTCATCCTCTCAGCTTTTGGAAGACTTATTTTGTAAAATCATTCCTACACAGTATTATCCTATTGTATGTGGCTCTCTGTATCACTTATTTTGTTCAGGTCTCTTATTTGGCTTCTGGCTGATTTTCTGGGTATGTAAGTGGGAGCAGTTCCCTGTAGAATAAAGTGGCCGATTGAAGACTAAAGTTCTGACAGTTTCTTGGATGGAGCAACAGTAACAGTTTTAGCCAATTATTTGGTCTCAGGGGTCCGTACAGCAGAGTCTGCTGCTTTAACTGTCTTTGCTAATTTACTACTTTGATGAATGTGAACTTAGCAGATGTTTCACTCTGTTTTCAACCTATTAAAGGGAAGGTTTCGCGTAAAATTGTCTCCTCATTTACTCACACTCTAGTCCTCTATGACCCTATTTCTTATGTGGAACACAAAAGGTCTCTGGTTGCTTTTTTCAATGTAATAAAAGTGAAGAAAGACTGGGAGCTCAAAATGACAGAAACTATCATAAAATGGATTGTAGCACATGAGCCGTCTGGATCACTTATGATTTTTAATAGAGTCTTTTTTTTGTCCTTTTAAAGCTCCATTTACTGTAATTACATGGAAAAGAGCAACTAGTGCATTTTTAAGATTTCCTGCTTTAGTGTGTTGCACAAAAGAGAAAGCCATACTGGTTAAGATATTGTTCTAATCATGATTTTAAAAACTGCATTTGTGGTTGGATGCCTTAATTAGTTCTGCAGGCATTGTGGAAAATTGACTGATCTGAAATAACAGATTTAATCTTCTGTCACCTGCACAGTAAATTAGACGGCTCTCTGGAATACTCCATTCTAATTGGCTAAAACTTAAATTGAGCCTCATATATTTTTATTAAAACAAAATGATAACAATATATTTGAATTTTGACACCCTTTTTTCACCCTTAGTAAATGGATGTTTACGGGCCAGTGTAAATACCAATGTGAAGGCCCAAGAGAATAATTATAAAGATAACTATAATGATAACTATATTAGAGTCCACACCAATGGACGCTAACTTTGTGGCACCAATGTGCCACTTTAAATGCTTAAATTCTAACACATCAACTTTTGAATGTTATGTATAAACTAGTGATATACACTCACCAACGATTTTATAAGATACACCTTATTATTATGGGGGTGGACCCCCTTTTGATTTTTAACCATATTGACGTGATACCAAGTTACCAGTTGCTGCAGATTTGTTGGCTGCAATACATGATGAAATTCTCCAACACATTCCAAAGGTGCCCTACTGGATTGAGATCTAATGACTGTGGAGGCCATGGAGTATGGTGAACTCTTTGCCATGCTCAGGAAACAGTTTGAGATGATTTGAGCTTTGTGATGTGGCATGTTATCCTCCTAGAAGTAGCTATCACAAAATGGGTGCATTGCAGTCATAAAAGCATAAAGACACTGTGGTCTTAAAATCGATACAAGGCAGAATGGTTCCATGCTTTCATGTTGTTTACGGCAGTGCTTTCTTGTTGGTTTTGCCACGCGGTGTGGTCCTCCGCTGGTGTATCAGCTTCAGGATTTGCCATGTTGTGTATTCTGAGATAGGTCTACTCTTCTGCATACCTCGGTTGTAACAGCTTAAACCAGTCTGGCCATTATTCTCTGACTCCTCTGCGTTTTTGCCCACAGAAGTGCTGCTCACTGAATATTTTTTCTTTTTCAGACCATTCTCTGAAAACCCTAGAGATGGTAGTAAGTGAAAATCCCAGTAGATTAGCAGTTTCTGAAATACTCAGAGCAGCCCGTCTCTTATCTCCAGCTGACACTAACAACCATGCCACATTCAAAGTCACATAAATCACCTTTCTTTCCCGGTCTGATGCTTGGTTTGAGCTTCAGCAGATCGTCTTGACCATGTCTGCATGCCTAAAATGCATGGAGTTGCTATGATTGGCTGATTAGATACTGTAACTAATCTGTAAAAGGCTGCAAAATTGCTATAATAAAAATGTAACATAAACACGTTTACATATAGCCCACAAGAGAAAGCAATAAGTAAATTTATAAAAAACAATCCCGTTTAAATGTTTACATACGTTTGATTCTTAATACTGTGTTGTTACTTGGATGAACCGCAGCTGTTTTTTTTTTGTGACAGTTGTTCATGAGTCCCTGAACTGCCTGCTGTTCTTCAGAAAAATCCTTCAGGTCCCACAAATTTTTTTGGTTTTCCAGCAACATTTGCATATTTGCAGCAATGACTGTATGATTTTGAGATCGATCTTTTCACAATGAGGACAGCTGAGGAACTGATATGCAACTATTACAAAACGTTCAAATACTCACTGATGCTCCAGAAGGAAAAATGATGCATTAAGAGCCAGGGGTGTAAACTTTTGAGCAGAATGACTTTTATCAGTATGACTTTTACGTACTTAACTTTTTGCATTTATAAGTTATAGAGCTAGAACATAACACTGATAATATCAGCGAAGCACTTACTGTACTTCTGACTAGCCTTTACTGGAATAAAGTGAGTACATTTATAAAGACTGATTGAGTAAAACATTCAGTAATGAGGAAGAGTACAATCAGTAATTGAGGTACTGCTCTCATATCAGTGACCTTAACTATATAGTTAGATCATAAAGACATTAAGTATAGGATAAAAGGTTTTTGAATTTGCAATGAATAAGTATGCAGTGAACGCACAAGGTCCCAGGAGAAAACTTACACAGCAGTCTTTTGGAGTTTGGGGTTATTCAGGGTTATGGGCTCTTGCCTTTAGTCGCTTAATATACATTTCTACCAGTAAAATGGATCAGCTACACTGTATTGTTTGTGTCAGTGAGATGCTGCAACAACGTAATGAACCCTTCACAGCCTCATGGTTGTACGGCTGTAATACTGCACTGCTCCCCACACAGAGGGAATATTTAATGCAATCCATTCGCAGAGAATATTTACCACATAAGTTCAGAGAGAATATGCAGTTCATACTGTATGACATGGATGTTCACTCAGCCTATTCCTTCCGGAATGCACATTTCCCCTGCTTAGTCTAAGATTTTGATTTGCCATTTTCTTTGGTTTTACAATTGTTCCTATTTGACAATTGTACACACCAATATGTGGTGCATTAAAGGCATATCACCATCAATTTCTGATCAAGTTGTTTGTGATAATGCAGTCATCATCTAACCTCCATGTGGTCCACATCACCATCATCCATTGTTGTGTCGACAAAATGGCCACACAGAGCAACCCTTGGGCTATGAAATCTCCATCCTCCTGTGATTTGCATCCAGACTGTGGAACCGGTTCAGCGCTTAAAGCTTTCAAATGGCACTTTAAATGTCACACGCTAAACACATTGTGAAAATTCAGTGTGTCACAGCACAATGACACACATTTGACAAAGCTGTCTGTCAAATGTTCCTTAACAGTGCTTTTCAGAAGGACTGTGGTCAACCCAGACTTTTCCAGCATGTTTTTGCATGCTTGTAATTTGCATGTCTTTTATTGAAAACTCTCTCCCCTTTTGTGTCGTCCATGTCTGCTCTGTCCAGGTACACAGAGGAGTACAGTATGGATTCAACCAATGCACAGTAAGTCAGAGCGGAAGCGTGGTACATTCTAGCCTTCCGTGGCGAGTTAAATCGGTCTTATTGGGTGTCGTCACCTCTATTTAGACTGGAGAGTCGTGACTCATTTACATTTAGCAGACACTCTTTTTCTGAGTCATCAATTTAGCCCCACAAATGAGACTGTGATGAAGGCAATTAAAAGCTTCTTGTACACATAGAGAAAAGCCTACTGTAAACATATTTGAAACATGGATTTCTAAGACCTCTATATTATCAACACTATCAAAACTTTGATGAAAAACCTGTTGTACATAATCTTCTGCATGCTTTCTGTTATGTGATGCATAGTTTATGCTTTTTAGCAAGTAAAAGGCCTTAGGGCCACATTTGCTAAACAGGACAAATTAGTTTGAGATCGCAGTCGTGCCATTAAAGTGCCAATGGGAGTGTAAAGTTCTGCGGCTGATGTACTGACAGTGCGCTAATTAAAGAAAACAGATGCAGCTGGCTAATTTTCATAATGGCCATCGCAAACAACAGCAGCGCAAAGTAGGATCACAAAAAAAAACAAACAAAAACAGGGAGAATGATAATCAGGTGTGGGTAATCTACTAACACCACAGCTGCAGTATTGGTTAAATCGTTGGCTGGGCAATTTCGGTCCTAGAGGGCCACTGTACTGCAGAGTTTAGCTCCAACTCTAATCAAGCGAGCCATTTTGTTGCAAGTTTCTTTAAATGCTAATTAGCTCTGCTCACCCCTTCCCTCTCCTCCATGGGATGTCGAGCAGACTGTAAACTTTAGCCGCGAAACTTGCTAACAAGCACATTATTAGGAAAGGCAATTTGCAAAGATTCATAAAAAAAACGTATACTCATTTCTTCTGTAGGAGAAGCTGGATAATGAACGATTCGCACAAACATAGACGCATTTATATAGACCATCGGGTGCATTCCCTTTAAAAACGAAAGTAACGTTAATCCTCTGTATCCTCAGCGGTTTAGATGTCTGGAGTAAATGACGACTGCTATGTTCATGATGACGTCCAGCAACAGTAAATTGATTTACTACCTTATTAAATCACCTTGCATAATTCTAGGGCTGCCCTCGACTAAAGATTTTTCTGGTCGATTAGTAGTTATTTTAAGCATTAGTCAACTAATTGCATGTTTATTAATAAACCATCATTATCTGTAAATTTTGGTTCTGGTAGTGGACTTCTCCTTTAACAGATGAAGTTGGCGACTCGTCATCTCCGCAGTAGTGATACGCCTGTATGCATGTTTCATACAAATTACATAATCTGAGAATATTTGTTTTCCATTTTAATTGGTTCATTTAAAAGTAGACATTTCACTCTCTATAGATATATTTTTCATGTCTGTAACAGAGTTTCAAAGTGACTCACCTAGCCCAAGTTCACAGAGACCAAGACGGCAGAAAGCACACCCTGTTTGCTTTCATTATTTTACAAAAGTGCAATGTTTTGTTGTTACGGTGAGTGCACACAAATAAACATAGAGTCTTTATAAATTTGAAAGATGTATTACTTTTATCTGTTTGACCAAAAATGACAGAGTATTTTAAGAGCAAGTGACCGCACCGGCGCCTCCATCTGTCATGCAGTGAGCACTACTGTTCAGCTTCCGCACTCTGCACAGACACTTGAATAGCGCACATTTTTTGGTTAACATTAGAATGAGCACCATGTAAAAACTACTACTTACATATTTTAGATGATAAGCCATATTTGACGTTGATGAATGATAGGTGAGCGCTTGGATGTTCTGCCCAATCTACTGTACCGCATAGACCAGCTCTTAACGATCTGTCCGTCATGGACTGCGTGACTTCGCCACTCGCTGTGGATTTTTTTTTCCTCCGACTAAGCAACTAATAAAATTTTGTCCATTCTTCAAGCCAATTCTCTTCGACTAACGGTTAGTCGACTATTAGTGGGCAACCCTACATAAGTAATTTAAACACTGTCCTACTGTAAATTTTGCATCTAAAAGGTAAATTCCTAAAAATATGCATTAAAGTTGCAAATGAAGCCCTTAATACTGTAAATCTGTCCCTTAGTGTCTAAAAACATAATTCTAAATACATTGCCTTCAGGTTGAGGTACAACTGGTATTCATGTGCATTTTATGTAACTATTTTGCTATACTGTTATAAAGATCTTACTGATTTAAATTATAAAATGTCAGAATTTAATCTTATTTTCTGGCTATATACGTCAGCAACAGGACTGAATTGCATAATTGTGGTCTTTTTAATCCTGTTTGAGTGTTGACCTCCATATTCTCCTTCGAGCCATAAATGCCTGATGTATCGAATATGATTCTCAACAAGGGCATGTATGCAAGAGGCGTAACTTGTATAAGAGGTTGATAACACCATTTGAGTTTGAGGACTTGCTGCCATGGTGAAACAGGAGTTTGGCGGATGTTGTGCGAGTGCTTGCCTCGATTGTGGTTGGTATGCAGGCTGCATACATCACATTATCTAGTTTTACTTCCTGTTTCAAATGTCTTTGACTCAAAATAAGATTATTTAAATGTGGTTGTTGTTTCTGGTGCCATTGCATGTTTGGTTGCTGTATGTGTTTGAAATGTCTCTAGTGAGTTGTGAGTTGCAAGTTACTCTTTGACCCATAAAGATAAAGAGGTTTAAACGAGGGCACAGGTGCTCTTATAAAATGCATTTGTTACACAACACATCTCCAGCCTCTGAAAGTCATGCCACTCTTCGAGCAATGACTCATGACTCGCTCTTTGTCAGTAAAATCTTTGAGTCCAGAGCAAAATGAGTGTGATATTTCTTTTAGTGATGGAGTTTCTTTTGACATTTAAGCTGCACAAATGGAAGTAATACATGCATATGTAAGAAATACCTGTACTGTATATGTTTACATGCAACAAGGTAATTTTATATTTTTAACTTAACTTAAAAAAATAATATCAAATCTGGAAACCCAAGGCCCAAAAATGGTTTTATCAAGTATACTAAATGTTATTACCTTCTTAAATGTTATCACCTTTTTAATTTTAAGTCGTTCCAAACTAGTTAGACTAGGAAGACAAAAGAAAATGTGTGTATTTGACCGTAAAAATTCAATAAGCCATGTCTGACAGGTGGCTTTTTGTGTGTGTGATTTTAGGTGCATCTCAGTCAGTTTTTAATCACTGCTTATTTTGATAAGTAACTTTGCCTTGCTTTCTCTCATTGGAGTAAGAAAATCAAAAGATAAAGAGCCTCCTCCTACACTTCCTGTTGCCATCCCACGTCCACTCCTTTGTCCCCCTCCCTCCCCTTTTTTTTTTTTTCCTCTCTCTCTTTCTTCTCAGGAGGAGAGAGTACTGTCACACCCCTAGACTATTTGTATTGTTTTTTTTCCCCCTCATGTGTCTGTATATGGTTGTTCCTGTCTTCATTGAGTCATTATTAGTTAATCACCATCACCTGTTTTGTGTATCATTAGCCACCCTTTATAAGGTGTTTGAGTTCAATGCTTTGTGTCCGGTCTTGTCAATGAATGTGTGTGTTCCTGTCTCCCTTGTGTGGATTTACCTGTGTGAATTATATTAAAGACTTTACATTGCATTTCATTGTGGTGTTGTGCCTTTCTCATCACGTGTTGTGACACGCACTATGTACTTTTCTTTTTTTCTATATACTTTACTAGGTTCAAATTCCATTAAATTCATACATGTACAAAATATAGAGCCCCAAGATCCAAACAATCAAGCCAGTAGTGCAAACATGGCAAAACTCTCCAAGATGCTAAAACAAGCAATTTCTGCAATTAGCCGTTCTATGTTTGTACCGCTCATAATTGAGAACAAGCCCTCGGAGAACTATATTGTGCAACTATATCACCTAGTAGGAAATTGGTTTCCAGAAATGCCTAATTTCTAAACTTACAAACTTTATCTTTTGATTTTCTTACTCCAATGCTATGAAAACTCTTGCTTTACAAAATGATATGAATGTCCCCATTCTAACTTTTAGTGTTGTTTCCCTTGGAATGCTCTGTAAAGTAGGCTGACATGAGCACACAGGCTCTGAGTCTTCAATATTTATGGCGCTCACACTATAAATAGAGCTAACACAGTATCTGTCAGTTGGAGAGCTAGCATACGTGGGTGGATTGAAGCTATATTTTGGGCTGCTCAAATCAAAAGAATAAAGATTTTTACAGTGACTAAATAACTATCAGTTGAGCTATTATTGACCAGCCCTATTGTTCCATGTTGGCACGAAGTGTTATGGATTTCCTTGCAATTATAATTTCAGTCTTTTCTTATGTGAGAAGCAGTTTGACAGTCAGGCAGAGCAATTATTTCTGGCACAGTGAAGACTTGCAGACAAGTTTTGTGTGTGTGTGTGTGTGCGCGTGTGTGTGTCTGTTGATCGGTTCTTGCGTATATGTAGGCTCAAATCCACCAAGGCGGACATCCATAAGCAATCTGTAAGTGAAATTCAGTCGGGTACTATATCAAGAAGCTGGTATTGTTTGTTTGTTTTTTTTTTCTAATGCATTACAGCAGTCGTTGTATTATGATTGTAAACTTAGTGTTTTTTGGACTTCAACAAAACAGCCCTCATCTCAGTAAACATCTACCGTATATGTGTCACCACAGCCTGTTTTAAAGGCATCGCCATGGAGACAGAGCAGGGGAAGCAGAAAACAATGGCTGTTCTCTAGGATCTCTCTCTCTCTTTCTCTGCTGGATATGGTGCTCATAATTACTGCCTGCAATATACATCATGTCATACCCTCGACAAATGTAAAGGGCTTTGGGAGGCTCATAGCCTACCATTAGTATGATGCTTGTGACATCACAAATAGCAAACATACTCAGTATAATGATTCCCATAGTGAATGCCCACCACAGTGATTTCAGTTTTAAAGGGCAATTGTAAGTGTGAAAGTCATGTATTATTCAAGCTTTACGATATTATATGCCTTATCATCATGAAATGTGCATTAGTGGAGTAATTATTTGCAAGTGTGGTTAAATGGAAAAAGCAAAAAGGCTTTACCAGTGGAATTTTTTATATTATATTTTAACAAATTTCTGTGATTGTTAAAGATGCTGTAAATTGTTAAAGGTGTGTGTTTGTTTGTTTTTAAGACTATGCATAAAATGTCTCTGTGCCTGACAGATATGACTAAAATACCAGTTGGTGTCCTGGGAAATTGCATGTCTCTGTGACAGCCATCAGTGCTGTGTATTCGCTCTCAGCTGCGAATCATTAGCTGTGTCCGAAATCACATTCTGTCAAATGTACAAATGACTCAACTGTAAAGTGTATTCTGTGCATGTAGATTTCAGAATCTCTTTGGAAGCAATGGGAATTTTTTTTTAACTTTTCTTTAATGAATACTGGATATTCAGGCATACTACTTTTTTGGTGTGTTGATGTTGGTTTTTTTTTTTTTTTTTAGAATTGAGTATTGTGCTGAATATTCAGTTTTACCATCACAGGAATAAATTACGTTTTAAAAGATAAGCCCACCTCCAGAATAAAAATTTACTGTTAATTTACTCACCCCCATGTCATCCAAGATGTCCATGTCTTTCTTTCTTCAGTCAGTCGAAATTGCAGTTTCAGTGGAGCTTCAAAGGGCTGTACACGATCCCAGCCATAGAATAAGGGTCTTGTCTAGCGAAACAATCTGTAATTTTCTAAAAAAAAATAATAATAATTTCTATACTTTTAACCACAAATTCTCATCTTGCACTAGCTCGACCTCACGCATTACGTAGTCATGCATGCATGATGTAGGTGGAAGTACCGACCCAGTGTTTACAAAGCGAGTGTGCAAAGAAAGTCCAACATTCTTTACAAAAAAATGGTAAAACTATGATTTTGGAGACCTTTTTGAACAAAAATACTCAAGACAAAGAACAAACCTTGCCTTTGACTCCAACTTTTCCAATGTGATTATGGAATCTGTGAAGATGCACATGTGCAAGACAAGCATTAAAAGGTGTGTGTATGTATATATATATATATATATATATATATATATATATATTATTAGTATTATTATTATTATTAGTATTATTGTTTTTTTATTTATTATTATTATTTTTGTAATTTATTTTATTTTTTTAATGAAATAACCGATGACCAAACACCCTTTGAAGCTGCACTGAAACTGTAATTTGGACTTCAACGCGTTGGCCACCTTTGAAGTTCGCTATATGGAGACAAATTCTGAAATATATTTCTCAAAAACCCTAATTTATTTCTGACTGATGAAAGAAGGACATGAACATCTTGGATGACATTGGGGTGAGTAATTAATCAGGGAATTTTTAGTCTGGAAGTGAACTAATCCTTTAAAGTATATTCAAAAACAGTTATTTTCAATTTTAATAATATTTCACAATTTTACTGTTTTGATCAAATAGATGTAGCTTTGCTGAGCAAACATTACAAATGCTTAATTATTTAACATTTTGACCAGTAGAGAGATAGGATGAGATGCTCACATAGCCTAGATGCTGTAATGTTTTGTGTTTGCGAGTCCAGAGATTTTGTTTTCAGGAAACAAAATGAGAGAAATTAACAAAATGTCTGAAATCGTTTATTGCGCCATTAATCACACACTCCAATTCTCTGCAGCTTACTGTAATTAACAACAACACTATTTTATGCTGGTTTTAATTTTTAAAAAAAAGTTTTTAATTTAAAAAAGAATGTTTTTACTGCAACATTACAGCAATTATTTTTTATGAAATTAAGCTTTATTTTCTGTATGCAAAAATTAATTTCCTTTGAGTTTTCTTCCTGAAATTCACCCAGAAGCATCTCATTAGTGATATGCATGATGAGCAACTTGATTAATCATTATTTTACAGCATTGTGTGGGTGGTGAAACTGCAGATTTCGTGAAGCTACCGACAGTGTTGTGTGTTTGGGTTAGATTCATAGATGCTGGATTTTGGATCATGATGGATGCTTTGCAATATGATGATAATATATAGAAATTCAAGCTTATAGACCCTGAAATAGTACTTGGTGAAACAGTCATATAGAGATGGGAGAGGCGGATGTCTACTGAGAGAGCATCAGAAGCACCACCGTTGCTAATGTTCCTTGTCAGATGTCCTAAAAGATTTGAAACGCTCTCGTACATCTTAAAGATGGATCTGGAGATTAAAAAAGTTATTTAAACTAGCTGCTTTTTTAGCTGCTTGAAGTTTTATATTTTGCTGTTAATAGTTTTTCACCAAACATAATGAGCTGTGGACATGCTTTACAATTAGCATTCAGTAGTGCATTATGAAATTGCTTTGTGAATGTTGCACAACATATTTTGAATGAATGTTAAAAATTAGAAATTTTTAAATGTGTGATTATCACTGCATTATTATTATATATTTTGAGAGGTCACTGTATCATACATTTACAATGTCTGCATGTAAAATGAATTAAAAAAAATTCTATTAAGCATCATTTTATGTCCTTTCCACAGGGTGCAGGTGGAATTTTATGTAAATGAAAACACATTCAAAGAGAGGTTGAAGCTTTTCTTCATCAAAAACCAAAGGTCAAGTAAGTAAAACCTTTTGACTCTTTGAGCCATTTACAACCACTCGGAAATCAACAAAACGAAATCCATTACTGCAATCATAAACAATACTCAAGGTTTATATGGATCTCGAAATCACTACACTGTACGTGCACATGTACAATGCCTCCATATTTTTTACTTTTACGTTTTTCTTATTACTGGTTAAATCATCATAACAGTGAAGGTGACTTTGTTTTAACAGTTTGTGTGGATTTATGATGGTACTGTAAGTTTGCAGGATTGCCGAGCCCGCTGAATTATTTATAATACATTTTTCAGATGGGTTTTCTATGGTATGAAGCTCCACTTTATAATTTACTATATTGCAGGTCTCAGAATACGCCTCTTCAACCTCTCCTTGAAGTTGTTAACATGCCTCCTCTATATAATCAGAGTCTCACTAGATGATCCAACTAACCAGGTCACATGTGCACGGTGAGTAAGCATGATATTTAAAATAGATATTTCAACCAAATATGAAAATTCTAGCAGTCATTTACAAGGTTGGGTATCGAGAACCGGTTCCATTTTAGAACCGATTCCAAATTTCCAAGAACCAGGTATTCGTTAAGACACATGCATTTCAGTTCTGCTTAACGATTCCTGTGTTCGCATTTTAATTTGATTTTAAAGATTAAAATAAAACATTTTAAGCGCCAGAGGGGAAAGAAGTTGTGCACAACAGCGTTCCCGGTGCAGGTTCTCGAACCATTCTGTGCATTTCCACTGCAGAAAAGGTCGTCCCAGGCCGGATCTGACTTTTCTTTGACATTTACCGCCCAATATGCACAAAAATAGGTCAGTATACCATCATAAGTGGAGCCGTTTTTTGTCGAAAGTGAAAGTAAACAGATGAGAAGGAAAACGCATGTGTAACAGTATTTTTAGATCTGGGTGCATTCGGTGTTAAAGAGACAATAGCCTAATAAACGTGCTGCCTAATTTTAATCCAAGAACAAAAAATCATTCACTGATCTTGACGGAGTATCTTTCGTAACTTTAATGAGGATTAATCTATATTTTATTTATGAAAAGAAAACTATGCAGTGTTTATAAACTTTTGATTTAAATTTCTGTACCTGCAATTTGTCCAGTTGTATTTATTTATGCTATTGCTAATTTATTTGCTTGTTCCTATTTTATTACTGACGGTTTACTTGTCTTTAACAATTTAATGTTTGAAATTTATATTAGTCTAGTTGTTTTTGCTATGGTGTTAAAACCATAGGCAAAAGTTCCTCTTAGGCCTAAGTGTTTTGTAGGCTCCTGCTTTTTGCTCATGTTATTCAGCTGCAACAGAAAGCTTTGTAAAAATACAGAAATAAATGTCTGACTTTGATTTATTTATTTTTTTTATTGACTTTTTTATGCTATTGGAATAGAAACTAGGAATCGTTAAGAATCGGAATCGATAATCAGAATCAAAATCAGAATCGGAATCGATACAGTTCAAACGATACCCAACTCTGTTTTCATGTAACACAAAGGATCACAGCATTTTCAGTTTTGGGTGAACTGTTCCTTTTAACGCGTGTAACAGCACTCTTGCTTGTGTGATATTTCTTTTATACAGCAGTCCATTTCAGCTCCACTTTGGAATTAAAAAAAAAAAAAACAGATGCACTGAAAAAATGGTCATTGTTTAATGCAAAATCAGAAAACTCCACTTCCACTCACATTCGGTCTGGGATAGAAACACAGAACAGCAGAATGGTTCAAACTACGAAACCATTCACAACGTGTCACGCAAAATGTCAGCAGTAATGAAACACTGCTTGTCCAGTCATTTTAGATGACCTGAACTTACTGCAGTATAATGATTTTTTTTATGTCAACACGACAACAGCAGCACACCGAAGCAAAACGCATTATAGTATGTCTCAAAAGCAGCGCTTGAGAGTAACTCTGGGGATCAGCCCAGAGTCCTCAATCTGAAGTGTCCATTAGAATCGCTTTTAATACCAGCCACAAAAAACATTCAGGGACAGAGTGTGTGTTAGTAAGTGACAGAAAGAGAGAGCAGTGTGTACTTGTGTGCAAGCATGCTGGGAAAGGAGATGGTGCCCTACTAGCAGCAATCAAATGAGAGAGGCCATCTCACACTGTCATTTATGTCAGAGCCAGCAGGCATGATCCCTCAGTGTTTCAACCCTGATGTCTTTCACTTTTATGTCTGTTATGTACTAACTGCCTGTTATCGTGATTATAGGAAACACTGCACAAACATCACAGATGCCCTTTGCAGCAAAGCCTGTGGCAACTACACAACAAACCTGACCACAGATCCCACACAAATAAACTGGTGCGACCTGTCTGCACTTAAATATCATGACAACTTATTAATTGATTAAAGTGTTTGTGCTTGAAATTTTTCTGTTTTTGTTTCTTGAAGGGAGTTAATATTTTGGGTGAATAGGAGAGTTCCTGTATGGGCGATACAGGTAGGTAGAGAATTTTTTTGTTTTTAAATTGTACAACGAACCTTTTAGAATCTATTAACAATTTGGTGGCTTAGAATCATAATCTAACAAGCTTCATTGGCTTTATTGGATTTTTGTCTGGTGCTGAGCACTTACATAGATTAAATATACAAGATCTATTACAAGAATAAACATCTAAGCAGAGAAATATTATGGAAATGGAAATATTAAAAGCTTATAGAGAGTTGTGTGCAGATTGGCTCAGTGTCAGCATATGTAAATATATGAAAGAATATGAATACCCTGCTGGAATTCAGACCACTGCACTGTTGCAAGTACAGTATTACTTTAATACTTCAATAAGCAAGAATGCATTGCTTAAGTTACATTTTGGACATAATATTGACAGATACTTTGTCTGTTTTTGGTCCAACAAACAAATGCGTTCTAAGACACTAATCCAAAACAACTGTAGAAGTGTTTAATTCCTGACTGAATCAGTTTTTGAATGCACTGCTTGAGTGAATGATTCAGTGATGAATTCATTAAAACGTGAACGTGTTTTATTCCAGAATGGAATATGGTTTGAACAAAATCGGTTAACTGAATAAAAAAATGACTCTCTTCCGTTTCATTTTGAACTAATCTGTTCAAGTGCAGTTTTATTGTCCAAACAATAATCCAACAATGACTTGATGACTTGACTTGAAAACAGACTTGACTTGGCATGGACAGACTTGGCTTTACATGAACAAACTTGGCATGGCATGAAACAGACTTGAACACAACCATAGACTCAGCAACAGCATGTTTACACTTCAATACATGACAAAGAACAACGGGAACATGAGGGCTACGTGTACCAAACAATAGGGGTCACATGACATAAACCAACCAATGAGAACATGACACATGACTTGAACAACCAATAAGAACATGATACATTGAACTAAGGAACCAATGGCAGGACTACAAGAGGGCAAGGGAAGCAAGACACAAATAAGGAACATGGCAAAACTTCAAAATAAAAGACATGAAAACAAGAACATGAACAAAACCCAAACCCCATGTTACAGCTTTAAACAAATCAGTTAAGAAATGAATCAATGAATCACTCATAAAGAAAGTCACTTTAATTTTGAACGAATCAGTAGAGTGAATAATTCAAAGACTGTATAAACTCAGTCACTTGTTTGGTTCCTTAAATCAGTGTGCTTTGAACAAATCGGTTAAGTGAATGAATCAGTGACTCACTCGTAAAGATAGTCGCATGTTTCATTTAGAATGAATTGCTGTAGTCAATAATTCAGAGACTATAAAATCATAAACTCGGTCACTTGTTTGATTCCTCAATAAATCAGTTTGCTTTGAACAAATCAGTTAAATAAATGAGTCAATGACTCACTCATAAAGATAGTCACTTGTTTCATTTTGAACAAATCGGTTGAGTAAATGATTCCAAGACTATAAAATCATAAAATCAATCACTTGTTTGGTTCCTTAATAAATCAGTGTGCTTTAAACAAATCAGTTGAGTGTTTCTCTCATAAAGATGGTCTTTCCTCTCCAACAACTGGGGTAATGATGTAACCTGCAGAAAGAGTCAAGGAAAAATACCCCCCACTACATAGACTGACAGTCTGTGTGACAGTCACAGACAAACAGAGTGATGTAAACAGTGAAAAACAGTGCACCAATTATTCTCTCAGTGGTCCTGACTGTCCATTGCAATTTACTTTTGTCCTGTTTGCTGACTAAACTAAACCAGACAGCAATAAAGGTGCACAGGACAGACCCCAGGAGGGTTTTGCATTACGTAACCTTTGTTTTAAGAGTTTATATTGCTGTTCATGTCTTTATGACAACTAATTGTTTCTCACTCTCACTCAGTACTCAGACTCTGGCAGTTATTTCCTGAAATCTCATTATACATTGTTATTGATACTCCACTCATCAAAATTATAATAATGTTTCTTGCACCACAGGTGACAGTGGCCTTAATTAGCTTCTTGCAAGCAATGCTCCTGGTGTATCTCAGCTACAAGGTAAGATTATTGTCATTACTGTTCTGCCCTTGTGAGACCACTAATCTAAATTAAATCAGACTATTTCAGCTTCTCTTGGGTTGCTTAAGGGCCAGTTTGTGTTTTAGTTTCCCTATAATGGGAAGTGTTCTTCACTTTTGACAGTGAAAAAAACTTATCCAACTTTTTTTTTTGTTTCTTTATTGATTTAACAAGAAAAATGCAGAATTTTCTGCCGCTGGGAGCTTAATCTTTGTTGTGATTAAAGGCTGCGTCCCAGTTTGCTCACTTGCACTATGCAGAAAGCTGTAATGAACTGTTTTCTGAACTCTTATGTTGTTCTGCACAGAATATTTTAATATAGGAAAACATATTTACACACTTTCCCTTTGTCATAATTTTAAAATCACTTTAAAATGTTACACAAAGCCTGTTTCCACCACAAAATATATCATAATTCAGATTTTGTTTCTGAATTGCAACATATAAGCTCAGAATCCAACATTTTCCAACATCTGAGTTTACCTCACAGTAGCAATTACCTTTTTATTATTTTGCTATTATTTTGCTATTCAAACTAGTATACAGTACCATCTAAGTACATCTGACATGCTATTTTCACACTGTAATTTGGATGCAGTAATTCCAATGTCACATACAGTTGAGGTCAAAGGTTTACATACACCTTGCAGAATCTGCAAAATGTTAATTATTTTACCAAAATAAGAGAGATCATACAAAATGCATGTTATTTTTAATTTAGTACTGACCTGAATAATATATTTTACATAAAGATGTTTACATATAGTCCACAACAGAAAGTAGTTGAATTTATAAAAATGACCCTGTTCAAAAGTTTACATACACTTGATTCTTAATACTGTGTTGTTACCTGAATGTTCCAAATTCTTTGGTTTTTCAGCATTTTTGTGTATTTGAGCCCTTTCCAACAATAACTGTATGATTTTGAGATCCATGTTTTCACACTGAGGACAACTGAGGGACTCATATGCAACTATTACAGAAGGTTCAAACACTCACTGATGCTTCAGAAGGAAAAACGATGCAGAGGGTGAAAACTTTTTGAAGGACCAGAGTAAACTTACCTTATTTTGTCTACTGGGAAATATGTAAGTATCTTCTGTAGCTTCTAAGTGAAAAAAATATGATATTTTGGAAAAAAAAAAAAAAAGTACACATCTTCATTCAGTTCAAAAGTTTACACCCTCCACCCCCCGCCTCTTAATGCAAAATGTCTTTTGAAGCATTAGTGAGCATTTGAACTTGTAAAAGTTCGATATGAGTCCCTCAGTTGTCCTCAGTATGAAAAGATGGATCTCAAAATCATACAGTCATTCTTGGAAAGGTTTCAAACCAAAGGACCTGAAGTATTTTTCTAAAGAACAGCGGGCAGTTTAACTGTTCAGGACAAAAGGAGTCATTAACATCTATCACTAAAAAAAACCACACACACACACAGCTGTATATCATTCAGGCAAGACAGTATAAAGAATCGAATGTATACTTTTGAACGGGGTAATTTTTATAAATTCAACTACTATTTTCTCTTGTGGACTATATGTAAATGTCTTTTATGTGAAACCTCTTTAAGGCCAGTACTAAATAAAAATAACATTAATTTTGTATGATCCCTCTTATTTTGGTAAAATAATTAACATTTTGCAGATTCTTTTGACCTCAAGTGACCTCAACAGATTATTTTAGATTATGTGTGTTTGTTTGTTTGTTTGTTTGTTTGTTTGTTTTGTATGCTTTTGCAGTAAAACTTTTATTTAATTTCTAGGGGAACATTTGGGAGCAGATTTTCCAAATCTCCTTCATCATTGAGATGATCAATACAGTGCCATTCATAATTACAGTAAGTAATGAAGATATCCAATGGACATAGAAGCACATATCCAGTTGCTGCCTTCATACAATCACTGCTGATAGTAATTGTTGAGTACTGTTGGGATAGTATTGTTGTGATTGATGGTAATTATATGAGTAGCCATTGACATTTGAAAGCCAATTGTGAGAGGGAATGATTATTATTGAAATGTAACAATTAGCCAAGTAACAAATAACCATTTTTTGACCTGCAGTCAGTGGGAGCAAATTATAGGATGTTTATTCCTTTGTGCTAATGGCATTACAGATGTAAAAACTATGGAGTGGTACACAACACAATTATGCTTTTATGTTATAAATGTTTTTTTTCTTACAGTAGATTGCTAAGGACATAATTTTTTTTTTTTTTTCCAGATTTTTTGGCCTCCACTAAGGAACATATTTGTTCCCGTATTTCTTAACTGTTGGCTTGCCAAATCAGCGCTGGAGAACATGATTGTAAGTAGTTTTTGCAGCTGTGCAATGCATTTCACATGCCTACGGGAAATCGGTTTGGGTGTCTAGGAGAATAACATTGCTGTTGTTTGATAATATTGCTATGTTGGGAAGCTTTACTTCATTATGCACTTGACAAATTAAATTGCATCATCAATGAGCAAAAATCTGAGAGGGTGCCAGCGTTCCCTTCCCTGCCAGATGGTCGGGTCAAATGGCCAGAGAAAGCCTGGCAGGGGGAATGTCCTTTTACAAATGCTTTAAGCAAAGATATTGGTAGAACAGAAATGCTAACAATCACTAAAATGTAAAATGGCATAAATATTTCTCTATTTTACCCTAAAGCTTTTCTAAAATATATTTTCCTTTTGAGATGAATAAGGAAAGCCTGATCTCTTAGGCACAACATTTTAGTTAACATACACGTGTATCTCATGTATAATTGAGCAGTACAGTTATTTAGAGTATTCACATTTTTCTTAGTATATTTTCTCTGTTACGTTCAGTGGATATTACGTTATAGAGGAATTAGTGATTTGGGGAGCACTAGACCTTCATTGTACAATGAATGAAAGATAATGGAGGTTATTAAGTTCTCTTTAAGCGGACACTTAAATGGTCCGTCTTTCTTTCAAAACAAGGCTTTTACAGTTATCTCACGTTGCCTGCATTACATGTGCTTTATTCTTTGTACTTGTACTTGTCTTGGCTTATTCTCTGAGGGGTAAGATCTTTTTCACGTATCTCTGTTTCTTTTTAGAATGATCTTCATCGTGCCATTCAGCGCACACACTCTGCCATGTTCAACCAGGTCCTCATTCTGATCTGCACACTGCTCTGTCTGGTCTTTACTGGGTAAAGCTCTTTGATCTCTCATAACCCTGATGGGGATTCAGCCTTTTACAGACCTGTATCTAATGCAGGAAATCTAAAACAGTCACACTCAGATGAAATAACTGTCTTGATCAATAATGCACATCAGTTAGTCCAAAAATATTTGCACCCCTGCTGTGTCAAAACAAGATGCTACTGTTTTATTAGAAACATTGAAAGAAAATATGCAGAGTAGTTAATGGAGCACAGCAGTCATGCCTCACTTCTAGAAGGATTTTCCCATTCATTTACTCTGTAGGGATTTTAAAATAAATCCTTAGTAAGGAGCTGTAAGCCATAAACTGAACCACCCAGCTTTAAAATGAAAGGTATTACAAACTTTGTTTTAAAGCAAAAAAAAAGTATTTAAAAATCAGAGAAAAAGACAAAGGTGCAAGACTGTGAACTTAACGCTTTAATGCTTGTGAACTCAATACAATGGAGGTCACGTAACACATGAAGAAGAAAATCAGCCGCCATTGCAGGAATAAATTACATTTTAAAATAGAAACAGAAATAATTTTAGATTGTAATAACATTTTGCTTTACTTAAATTAAATATTTTATTTGTTAAAAAAATTCTCTCAAAGTTAAACAGTATTTTGAGTTTCAGAACCCAGCTGTTGCTCTGTATTTGGAAGCATGAATTATTTAAATGAAACAATTAAAAATTAAAACATGAGTCAAATTTCAAATTTTGTTGTTTTACAGCAAAGTTACAATAGGTGGTTAATCTAATTTTATTTTTCTCAGGAGTTCAAGCTACTTATTTTGTATCAGCATATATTTGCATATGGACCACAAAACCAGTCATAAGGGTCTTTTTTTTTAAACTGAGATTTATACATCATCTGAAAGCTGAATGAATAATCTTTCTTAGAATCTGAGGGTGCCAAAAATCAAAAGCTTCAGAAAATCACCTTTAAATATGTCCAAATGAAGTTCTTAGCAATGCATATTAATCAAAAAATCATTTTTGGATATATTTGTGATAGTATATTTATCTTCATGGAACATGATCCACACTTAATATGCTAATGATTTTTGGCATAAAAGAAAAAATGATCATTTTTACCCATACAGTGTATGTCTGGCTATTGCTACAAATATACCCATGCTACTTATGGCTGGTTTTGTGGTCCAGGGTCACATATGTATCAGATACACTTTTATCAATATATTGGGACATGTCTGAATAAAGTTCTTATTTGTGGACTACATCTACTGCAGAATGTAATAAATCAGACTACTAAATTAATTTTGTTATAATGTAAACCACACAGTGGTTTTAAAATTTCCATTTTAGACATGACGTCTAATTTATGTTGTAGAACAAAATGGGAAAGCCTTAAAATAATGCTAACCACAGACCTGATTTTGCTCAAATCGAAAACCACTATTTTAAAAACCCATTTGAAATTCCTGAGGGAGCCCATGGTGAAATGGCCTTCTGGGCAAGCCTACAAATTGCCACCATGACTGAGCAGCTACTGAGCCCTATTCAGGGAAAGAGCCTAATGTCTTTCTAATAAAACTGTAACAATACCGTGAAGTAGGGTTGCCCTCCACTAAAATTTTTTCTGGTTGACTAGTAGTCATTCACTTTAAGCATTAGTCGACTATTAGTCGCACGTTTATTAATAAACCATATAAATTATGGAACAAAAATAATGCCAAAAGTATTTGAAATAAAAAACTTGTTGAATTACACAACTGGGAAAAAAATGCATTGCAATTAACAGTGCTTACATTTTAATGCGTTGTATTTTCAGGGGTTCCATTTTTGTGCGCTGCATTTTAACATGGTTGTATATTTAAGTAGTGAATATTTCAATCGGAAACATTTCACCAACTTTTTCATTGTTAAAAATTCAGTAATTAATATTCACCTCACAAAGTCCATTTCCAAAATATTCAGTTTGTTTAATAATTCCAACAATAACATTCGTCAGACAATTTTCGGTTAATTTTATTTCACTTTACAAATTCGTTTCCGAAAATTCAGTGGTTCAAATTCGACAGCTCTTAGCAGCGCACATCCGGGAACTGCAGGAAAAGCAGTAGAGTACCGGTAGAAGATCACCATCTGCTGTTAGACGTCCTCACCAGCAGGTGGTGCTAGCGGCTGTAAACGGCTTCATCAACAGGCCTGTGCAAAGCGATATGTGGCCAAGATGGACTAAGCGGTGAGTATTAAATACCAATTAAGACATAAAACCGAACTTTACTTCTTCAATTGCCTATAGTAATATGTCATTTCTTTTTACCTCGTGTAAACATGATCTTCTTTCACTGTAACGTTAAAGGTGATATAACGCAATAAATGTAACACATCACATCCAGTTTTCCTGTAGTTGGCAGTTACGTTTTAGAGAAACCAACGTAATTCGCAGAGAACGACTTGTCTTTGCTATTGACTTTTATTTGCAACAAAAATGTGCACTACAAAAATGTTTTGTTGTGTTTCCAGTCCAAATACTGTAGCATAAGATTCTTAAATCGAGAAGTTTTTAGTAGACAAGCAACAAGTAGTCTATTGTTTTGTTTTCTGGGGAAAAAAAAAAAAAAATATATATATATATATATATATATATATATATATATATATATATATATATATACACAAGTCGTTCTCTGCGAATGATGAGCAGATTGTGATCTTCTACCGGTACTCTACTGCTTTTCCTGCAGTTCCCGGATGTGCACTGCTAAGAGCTGTCGAATTTGAACCACTGAATTTTCGGAAACGAATTTGTAAAGTGAAATAAAATTAACCGAAAATTGTCTGACGAATGTTATTGTTGGAATTATTAAACAAACTGAATATTTTGGAAATGGACTTTGTGAGGTGAATATTAATTATTGAATTTTTAACAATGAAAAAGTTGGTGAAATGTTTCCGATTGAAATATTCACTACTTAAATATACAACCATGTTAAAATGCAGCGCACAAAAATGCAACCCCTGAAAATACAACGCATTAAAATGTAAGCACTGTTAATTGCAATGCATTTTTTTCCCAGTTGTGTAATTCAACAAGTTTTTTATTTCAAATACTTTTGGCATTATTTTTGTTCCATAATAAATCATAATAATGAGCCTTTAATTGCCTACATAGCCTAATAAGCGCTAAAGCGCACATAAAGCTTGCCACAGCACACTGGCAGAAGTAATGATTATGAAAGTGTCAGGGAAAAACAGTAAGGAGGCTGCATTAACGTTTGAATAATTTATTGATAAACTAGTGTTTTCTTTGTTTTCGGCTAAAGAGATGAATTCAGCAACACTGACTCGTCATCTCCGCAGTAGTGATGTGATGCACATTTCATACAGATTACATAATCTGAGAATATTTGTTTCCTATTTGAATTCGTTCATTTAAAAGTAGAAATTTCACTCTCTATAGATATATTTTCATGTCTGTAAAGCAAGTATACACAGAGTTTTGAAGTTTCGTGCTCAAGTTCACAAGTATCCAGTTTGCTTTATTTTACCAAAGCGCAATGTTTTGTTGCTTTTCTGAGTGCACACAAATAAACTTAGAGTCTTTACAAATTTAAAAGATGAATTACTTTTATCTGTATGACCAGAAATTACAAAGTATTTTAAGAGCAACTGACTGCACCATCTTCCACACTCCGCATAGACACTTCAACAGCGCACATTTTTCTAGGTTAACATTAGATTGAGCTGCCATGTAAAACTGCTACTACATACATCTTTCAGATGAAAATCCATATTTGAGGTCGATGAATGATAGGTAAGTGTTTGGATGCATTTGCCTGATGTACTATAATACCACATAGACCAGCCGTTAACAATGTCTTCGTCACTGACTGTGTGACTTTGCCACTTCCTGTGGATTTTTTTTTTCTGCAACTAAGCGACTAATAAAATTTTGGTCGACCAAGCCTCTTCTCAACGATTAACAGTTATTCGATTATTAGGGCCAGCCCTACCATGAAGCTAAATTTAAGACTTATAATCTATATTTTAAGAATTGTTTCCTGAAGTTCTTTTGTAATACTCCGTAGGGCTTGTGGGATTCAGCATCTGGAACGGGCGGGGAAGAATCTCACCCTCTTCGACGCTTTATACTTCTGCATCGTCACCTTCTCGACTGTCGGTTATGGAGACGTCACACCCAGAATCTGGCCCTCTCAGCTACTAGTGGTCATCATGATATGTGTGGCTCTGGTGGTGCTGCCATTACAGGTGATACGACCAGCCTACAAACAGCACAACCATTAGCCTTCAATGTTAAAAGAATAATTCACCCAAATAATGAAAATTTCCTAAAAATGTACTCACCCTTAGGCTATCCAAGATGTAGATGAGTTTGTTTTGTCATCAGAACACATTTGGAGAAATTTAGTTTTATACTGCTTGCTCACCAATGTATTCTCTGCAGTGAATGAGTGCCAACAGAATGAGAGTCAAACAGGAGATAAAAAAATCAGTTAACATCTTGTGAAGTGAAATGCTGCATGTTTGTAATAAAAAAAAATCCATCTTTAAGATGTTTTAATCTTTAAAATGTTGCTTCTTTCTAAAATACAAATCCTCTATCCATAGTATTGTTTTCTCTAGTGAAAAAGTCATCTTACCTGAATCAGGAGAGAAATATGCACCGATCAAGCACAGTTTACGAGTAAAAAAAAATGTTCTAAATAAATATGTTGGTAGATTTTGATATGAGAGGACAGCAAGGCATGGACTTTTTCACTGGAGGAGTTTTTGGCTAAAAAAGGACATCTTAATGCTGGATGTGTTTCTTACAAAACATGCAGCTTTTGACTTCAAGATGTTAATTGCAGGCCTGGAGTAGTATGGCTTACATATAGACTATTGTGATGTTCATCAGCTTTTTGGAGATCTCATTCCGACGGCACTCATTCACTGCATAGATCTCTTAGTGAGCAAGTGATGTAATGCTAAATTTTTCCAAATCTGTTCCAATGAAAAAACTCATCTACATCTTAAATGGTCTTACATCTTAAAGGGTGAGTAAATGTTCAGCAAATTTTCATTTTTGGGTGAATTATTTCTTTAATGCCCTGCCATGATTAAATTTACACAGCTGAATGGAGATCCAACCTCACTGAGCACTTTTTGCTTTTAATTTTTTAGGTGATTAAAGCAGAAATAAGTGGAACTATTAATAATGTACTGCGTTTACACAGTACTTTCTTTCTGTCTCTCATTTGGACACCAGTTCGAGGAGTTGGCGTATCTTTGGATGGAGAGGCAGAAGTCAGGTGGAAACTACAGCAGACATCGTGCTCAGACAGAGAAGCATGTGGTTCTCTGCGTCACTTCACTCAAAATAGACCTGCTCATGGATTTCCTCAATGAGTTCTACGCCCACCCAAGACTACAGGTACATACATAATCACATATATGTAAGTGTTTATTGCTGCTGTGTGTATTCCAGTAATCTATATTATAATCTAGCTCAGTACCTGTGATGGTGGTATAATTAATTCTCAAATGTCCTGTAGGATTATTATGTGGTGATACTCTGTCCCAGTGAGATGGACATCCAGGTGCGGCGTATACTGCAGATCCCGCTCTGGTCTCAACGGGTCATCTACCTCCAAGGCTCTGCACTGAAGGACCAAGACCTGATGAGAGCAAAGTGAGTTGTTTAAAATGTTGGTTTTTGCCTAAAATGTCCCTTTACTACTTGGTCATGCCTTATGAGCCAGAACCTGCTGCTGATTCACCTAAAAAACTGGAGGCCGATGAGCCTACAGTTAGATTTTCACTGAATCAGTCACCTTGCTATTTGAATTGAGGTTCTTACTCTGTGTTTGAGTCTATGAGAGAGCCATTAGACTGATACAGACATCAGTGCAATGTATCAGCAAACTTATCTGTTGCTGCAAGTGATTAAGTCCTTAATAAATACTTTAATACTATCTCTAGATTACTGAGAACATTTGAGAATTGACTTCGGAATGAGATTTTAATTTTCCATGTAGCCTGTCATCGATAGCTCTTGTGCATTCAACAGTATATTAAGAGTTGCATTCACCAAGGACCACGGACTGAAGATATGGATTGCAGTTCTTTATAAATGAACTGTTTTTATATTGAGCAAGGCGACTTTAGTGTCTATAAAATGTAGACATCAATAATACAGCTTGCTGGAACGGTACTTAAAAGCATCAGTTGTGTTGGACAAATAAAGGTTTGCTATAAAGTGCACAGCAATGCTTCACCGTTAAGGTTTGGCTTAATAGCAGGCTAAGCTGTTTAGCTAATTAAATTAGCATAATCTCATTATTCTCTGTGAAAGACAACTTGTGTTTCTGGCTTTTAAGAGTCTGAGAGTGAAAGAGCTGTTAGAAAACTTAAGTCATAAGTCATTTTTTTCACAGCGATGTACAGTACATGAGTGTGGCATTTCTATAATTTAAACTTGCATAGTATACTAGCATACTGATGAACTGTTTCCAAATGGAAGCTTTGGACAGGCTCCCAAAAATACAAAATTAGTCTTTGTGGAGATTAAAGGAGTCAACCTGCAAGCTCCACCGCCAGAGCCAAACCTGACACCAGTCTCAAGCCCATCTGTTCCTTATTAATGCAGCCCTGAAATTTAAGGGTAATATATGTGCTTCTTCCTGCAATGTAACTGCACTTAAAATCCTACTATATAGCTTCATTATAAATGCAGTGAATCTGTCTCAATATTCCCACTTCAAATTCTAGTGCATGAATTTCTCATAAAACTCAGTCGGTCTAGAGTTCCCTGGCCAGACGTGTAATCTGTGTATTGTAATGGGAAGGTAATTTAAATGACTTCATGTTGTTAAGTCTTTATGTGAACATTTTTTAATTATTAAGATGTGTTCATTGCTGCTGCATATTGCTGGATGAGTTACGCATGTTGTGAGTACTTTACCTTTTTGCCAGTAGTTATTCCTCACAGTATCTTTCACTTTTGAGAAAACACCAAGAAGTCATGGTTTATCTAGTTAGTATGATCCAGGTTGCCCCTGCTGCTGGATGCTGTAACTACACCAGCTGGTTAAAAAAAATGCATATTGCAATCACTGTTGTTGTTAAATAATTTTCCTGCTTCTCCAGAGAAATCATTCAAATTTTTAACAGTGTCTCTCACAAATGCTGCAGTTTACACATAAAACTGCACAAATATGTACAATTGAGGTCAAAAGTTTACACCCCCCCTTCAGAATAATTAAAAATGTTAATTATTTTACTAAAATAAGAGGGATCATGCAAAATGCATGTTATTGTTTATTTAGTACTGACCTGAATAAGATATTTCACATAAAAGATGTTACATATAGTCCACAAGAGACTATAATAGTTGAATTTATAAAATTACCCAGTTCAAAAGTTTACATACACTTGATTCTTAATACTGTGTTGTTACCTGAATGATCCACAGCTGTGTTTTTTTGTTTAGTGATAGATATTCATGAGTCCCTTGTTTGTCCTGAACAGTTAATTATTAACTGTTATTTATTAATTATTTGGTTTTCCAGCATTTTTGTGTATTTGAACCATTTCCAACAATGGCTGTATGATTTTGAGATCCATCTTTTCACACTGAGGACAACTGAGGGACTATTACAGAAGGTTCAAACACTCACTGATGCTTCAGATGGGAAAAAAACATGCATGGAGATGTGTACATTTTTCTTATTTTGTTAATTTTTCTCATTTAGTGCTGCCCTTCAGAGGCTACAGATGATTACATGTTTTCCAGTAGACAAAATAAGTGAAGTTTTCACCTCTGGCTCTTTATGCATTGTGTTTCCTTATGGAGCATCAGTGAGTGTTTGAACCTTCTGTAATAGCTGCATTTGAGTCCCTGATTCATTCTCAGTGTGAAAAGATGGATCTGTAATAATTGTTGAAAAGAGTTCAAATACACAAAAATGCTAAAAAACCAAAGAATTTGTGGGACCTGAAGGATTTTTCTGAAGAACAGTGGGCAGTTTAACTGTTCAGGACAAACAAGGGGCTCATGAACAACTAGCACTAAACAAAAAAAAAAAAACATAGCTGTGGATCATTCAGGCAACAACACAGTATTGGGGAAGAATCATTGGGGCTGTAAACTTTTGAACAAGGTCAATTTTTATAAATTCATCTATTATTTTCTCTTGTGGACTATATGTAAACATGTTTTATGTGAAATATCTTATTCAGGTCAGTACTAAATAAAAAATAACATGCATTTTGTATGATCCCTCTTATTTTGGCAAGATAATTAACATTTGTAATGAGTCTGAAAAGGGGGGTGTAAACTTTTGACCTCAAATGTATTTTATGAAGCTGATAATACTGCACATTCCACAAATACACACAGGTCATTTTGTATCTGTAATTTAATCCACAAATAAGCTGTTATATTTGCACTCTTTGTGAATGTGTGCTTTTGCATTTTTAATGAGTTTGGAGATTTAGAGACCGTTAGATTTAGAGAGTGTGGATTTCCAAATATAAATGGTTGAGTCTGTTTACAAGCACAGAAAGCATAGTGTTAGTAAGGCTGGGTTTACTAGTGTCTTGTGGCTGTTCTTTAGATGTAGTGTGTATTTTGTGACATTTATACTATTGCACCACAGACTTCCATTGTAAAAGCATTACATTCAGTTTTCTCTTGTTTTTACAAGCTGAGGGAAGAGTCAAAATTATTTACTGTGGTAATTGACAGCATGTCAGACGCTGTAGACAGAGTTTAACAAGAACCCGGAACACGTCCAGAAAACATTAAGAGTGTGAAACCAGCAGAATGTTAATAGCAGCTTTTCCAATGAGAAGAATCAACTTAAATCTATAGTGTTTTACTGGACGTGAAGTTAGTATGCCGTGAAATTGACCCTCAGTACTGACTATGAGAAACATGGCAATGATTATCTATCAGCACATTAATGCATGCACACATGTGCAGTCCTTCTGGAGGAATTCACTTCACACCTGAGTGCCACTGCTGCATAATGATGTTTTGTGTCCTGCAGGATGGACGATGCAGAGGCGTGCTTTATCCTCAGCAGCAGAAATGAAGTGGACCGCACCGCAGCTGTAAATATAGCCTCCTCCTTGCCAAAAGTTGCCTAAAAGTTATTAGGGCTGCAACAGCAGCTCAGTAAATAACTAAGAAGGAAAATAATCGTAAATCATGTCTTATCGATTAGTCGGGTCTTAGAGCTGTGTATAGAAGACATCAGTGACGCCACTTCAGATGATTAAAATAAACCTAATTTCTGTTAAAAAAGCACGCTTTTTTAAAATTCAACTTGCATGGGAAAAATATACAACATGCGTTTTCCCAAGCACAGGTACTTTTTAAAATAAATCAAATGGAGTGCAGCAAAAACAGGAAACCTAATTATTTTGATCAAAACTGTGTTCATTGTTACACATCAAATTTACTTTTAAATTAAGCATAATAGAAACTCTAGTATGGAATCTAAGTCATATTTTTAAAGGGGTCATCGGATGCCCATTTTCCACAAGTTGATATGATTCTTTAGGGTCTTAATAAAAAGTCTATATTATACTTTGGTTAAAAATTCTCAATGGCTGTGTAAAACAACACCCTTTTTACCTTGTCAAAATGAGCTCTGCAAAAATCATCCCATTCTGAGGGATTATTCCTTTAAATGCATTTAGCTCTGCTCGCCCCGCCCCTCTCTTCTCTCTGCTGCACTGAGAGACTGTTTACTTAAGCCCCATTTAGCTGCGTTTAGCCGCTAAACTTGCTAAGTAGCGCGTTATTAGGAAAGGCGATCGCAAAGATTCATTAAAAAAAACCCTATACACACTTCTGCTGTAGGTGAAGCTGAATCACAAATGATTTGCGCGAACATAGATGGATATATGTAGATCGGGAGGCGCATTCCCTTCACAAACAAACGTAATCCACTGCATCTTCAGCGGCTCAGATGTCGGGAGTAAATGACAACCACTATTTTCATTATTACATCCAGCAACACAACACCTCAATCGCTCAATCTGAGATATTCTTGTCTAACTTACATCCCTGCTCCGGCATCGAAACAACAGAGGTTGGACTGTTACAGCTGATCTGAGGTAAGACGCTAATGTCAATCAACTATCGTGGGAGCGGCCTTTGTCGGTGTGACGCCACACCCATCTGAGAATGGCTCGATTTGAAAAAGAGGATATTATTTTTACAGATTAATTAAAAAACATTGCATAGATTTTGATCATTATATGGTAGATTTGTACATACACTGCCAACACACATTAATGTTCAAACAACATGAAAAAGTGAACTTTGCATTCGATGACCTCTTTAAATGAACAGTAACTTAAAGCTAGTGGGAAATTTGAAATGTACATCAGAATTTTATTCATACTTTGATTAGTGAAATTATTCTTTTGTTTTCATCTTTGAAAATACGATGAGACTGTGAAGTTTTATCACTTTATATTATAGGCCTAACCATTTCAACTGCTTTTGTTTAACCATGTAATCAAAGAAATAATCAACAGATTGTTAGTAATTGTTAGTTGCAGCTCTAAAAGTTATTTTTGGCACTTTTTGCATGTACAGAATGACTTTCAACAGTTGTTTTTTAATTGTTTTTTTGTTGGTTTTGTTTTAACTGTAATTCACTTCACAAGTATACCAATATATTAAGTAATCTTCCTGAACTTGAACTGCTGTTAATGGCAAAATGAAGTGTTCATGATATATTGTAAGAATGATATATGTTCTTACAGGATCATCAAACCATTCTGCGAGCGTGGGCTGTGAAGGATTTTGCTCCAAACTGTCCTCTATATGTGCAGATTCTCAAACCTGAGAACAAATTTCATGTCAAATTTGCAGGTTGGTTTTTTTCTTCTTCTTCATACTTTAATATGCAGTCAGTAAACATTCACCTGTCCTTCATAAATCATATTCAGATTTTAACAGACATGAGGTAGTTTGTTTACATAATTCATCATTTTAATTCATAATTTTTGTCTAAAATTTTGGTAATTTATATAGTCCATTACTTTTAATAAAACAGCAAATCAACAGAAAACCTAACATTTTTAATGCATTTTGATATATAAACATAAAATCCAACACTAAAAGTATAAAATGTGAAAATTGTCCTGACATGGACTTATTTTAAGGGCAATCAGCAAATGTATAGCTTCTTGAATGTGCTATAGATAGTAGTGTGTGTGTGTGTGTGTGTTTCCTGTAGGTGTATGAATAATAAATATAGATCCATATGGATTCTACACCCTCTTTTTCCCAAGTTATACATCCTCTTTGAAGTGTTTCATGGTCGTGAGCAGCTGTTTTGTATGTATGGCATGGCCTCCGTCTCTCGGGTCACTGCGTTTGCATTTACATGTGTTCATTTAGCAGATGAGATGAAGTATTCAGATGGATTAATTTGCTTTTTTTTGCATGTGCAGTGCTTCAAAAGCATGTGGTAATTCAATCACCTTGAGAAAAGTAAATAATGAAGAGAAAAAAACTGTTTACTCAATGAAATATTAAAACTTGCAATTAAAGCAAGATTCTTGTTTAGTTTCTAATTTTTGTGAGTAGCACTGAATTATAATCTTCACATGTTCAGATAAGAGTGATCCATGCCAATATAACAGTAGCCTTGATTAACAGTACAGTGTGATTTTGTTTTTATTATGAAAAAAGTTAAATGTTGAATGTGCTATCAAATTATGTTTTTGGGTTATGTAAAAACAGTGTTATATCATTGCATTTAAAGTGTAAGGGTTATATGCACGCACACACGAATACAATATATATATATATTAAGGTTATTAATGTTACCTAAACCTAACCAAAATATTTTCATTACTAAAATAAAATACTGTAAACATTAACTGAAATAAAATATATAAACTTTGTATTTCAGCTAGTTACCAATGCAGCATATTTTCAGTTTAAATGTTTAACTTAATGTACTAAAATAACTAAAACTTAAACAGAAGTAAAAAATTGACAAAAATTACAAAAACAACATACAACGTAAGCATATGTTTTGTAAAAAAAAATTCTGCATCTAAAACAAAGAAATAAAATGTAAAAAAAATATTTGAAAAACTGTATTCTCTTAGATGATAATGTTTGATATGGAATTGTAATGTTGGATTTATATTGGTTTTGTAGGTTTGGAGATTAGGGCAGTTCACTTGTGTGCTGAAACTGAGGTGTTTTTAGTTTTACAGTGTCTCCAAATTTCACAAGAATGACTGGTGTCCTAGAAGTGTTTATAGAATTCAGCAGGGAGTCCATCTGTGCCCGGTGCTTTGTAATTTGAGAGCCGTTTTGTTTGAATTCATTCATTTTTAAGGGAACATCAATATTTAATATTTTTACATTTACTTTCATGTTCCAGGGTGATTTGAGAAGTATGAAATGAGTATCTGTCCAAAGTAATAACAACCAGTGCATGTTTGAATTACATTATACTATTTTTTTGATTTTTAGATCATGTGGTGTGTGAGGAGGAGTTCAAGTATGCCATGCTAGCCCTGAACTGTGTGTGTCCAGCCACCTCTACACTGGTCACACTCTTGGTGCACACGTCTCGTGGACAGTGAGTACTGACACTTTTCCTTTTTCCTCTGAAACTGATGTAAGAGAAACTTGAAATGTTGTTTAGTTTATTGAAGCTTTTAATAATGAATAATGGCACCTCACGTAACCTTTCCAATTCCGTGATCCCTGACAAATGATACTGCCACAAATATTTACTCAGAGCAGATTTGCGAGGAGAGCCGATCAATGCCGTTAAAACTTCCCGTTAGCATTTATCTGGGGAAGACTGACAATGCGGTCACCTGAACTTGTATTTTTTAATGCAAACAAAACTTTCAAATAATCCTGCAATAACAGTAATATCAGATTTGCTGAAACAAGGTTTGGAGTGCCATCTTTGTGCTGGTGTTTGAACTGTCTGCTTGGGGTTTCAGGGAAGGACAGACGTCTCCAGAACAGTGGCAGAGGACGTATGGTCGTTGCTCTGGGAATGAAGTTTACCACATTCGTCTGATGGACAGCAAGTTCTTTGGCGAATATGATGGGAAGAGTTTTACTTACGCCTCCTTCCATGCACATAAAAAGTGAGTGTGTGTGGAACATTTTTATTGAGCTGCACAATTCACTATTGGGATGTATGTGAAGTGAACGTTTTTGAATTTTATTAATGATAATTTTGAACCACAAAGTTTGTAGTGGTGAAGAAGTCTCTTATGCTCACTGAGGCTGCATTTATTCAATAAAAAGAAATAGTGAAAACTGTAATATTGTGAAATGTTATTAAGATTTGTTTTCTATTTTAATATATTTTAAAATATAATTTATTCCTGTGATAGAAAAGCTGAATTTTCAGCATCATTACTTCAGTCTTCAGTGTCACATGATCCTTCATGTGAAATCACAATATGCTGATTTGTTGCTTAAGCAACATTTCTTATCTGTGTTGAAAACAGTTGATACACTTTTTCTTCCAGAACCCTTTGATGAATAGAAAGTTCAAAAGAATAGCATTTATTGGAAATAGAAATCTTTTGATACATTGTTAAAGTTTTTACTGTCGCTTTCGATCAGTTTAATGCATCCTTACTTAATAGTACTATTGATGTCTTAAAAAATAAATTTACTGACCCCATATTTATAAACAGTAGTGTAATTCACACTCTGTTGGCCACTTTACTCAGTCTGTTATGGCTTAATCTCATTTGCATTATAATGGTCAATTGCACTTTATTACCATGTGTAGTGTACCTCATTTGCATCATGTTTTTATTCACATGATATATTACTATATGCATTTCATTGTCTCTGTACTTGTACTCTACAGAATGACAATAAAGTTGTAAATATAATATATTCAGCATCCTCAAAGCAGTATCAGGGTGTATATCCTCCCGAATTAAGCACTGCATTTTATTTGGTTAGCTCTGCAATGATTTTATTATTATTATGCCTCTTTTTACAATATGTACAATAAGTCTCATGTGTCCCCAGAATGTGTCTGTAAATTTTCAGCTCAAAACACCCCACAGATAATTTATTATATCATTTTGAAAATGCCTATTTTGAGTGAAGGCAGAAACGCGCTGTTTTTGTGCATGTCTCTTTAAATGCAAATGAGCTGCTGCTCCCTGCCCCCTTTTCTAGAATAGGGCTGTGCTTTTACAGCTCCTACCTCAGATACTCTGCCAAAAACATCTGTTTGGTTTTGATTATCATGTCTAGCACAGTACAATCATGTTTTTATTTAAACTTCTGATACACGTTTTTCTGAGCGCACACATCCAAAGCACATGCGCAGAAAGCGTCTGTCACATGGCATGTGAGTAATAACCCAAATTCTCTTTTATGTCTTCTTGTGCTTAAACTGTCACATACACACAAGTTTATGTTTAAAACATACAGGAGTTACAAAAACTGTCTGTAAAGGTAAACAACTGGGAAAGAAATTGCATGTCTATATTAGATCTGTGTGGCAGCAGCATAATATACAGTAAATAAATAAATCCACTGCTCTTTTGTCTCCTCTGAGGCTGGGTCTCAAAATAGTGTTCTGTGCTCGTCTGTGCAGCCAAAGACAGAACGGTTAGCATGCTTTCCTCAAACTTTCGACATGGCGTTAGAATCCCCTTACTACATTATGGGGGAGTGAAATCTGAGCGGCTCGTTTTTTCACATGCTTGCAAAGCAAACAAAGTTACTGGGTTGTCCTTTTTCACGTTTTATGAGTTGGTAGATGCACCGGGGACCCGGTTATAGCACTTAAACATGGAAAAGGTCAGATTTTTATGAAAAGTCCCATTTAAACACCAAGTTAAACACACCAATATCATCTGTTCCTTAGGTACGGTGTCTGCCTAATCGGCACAAAGAGAGAAGACAATAAGAGCATACTTCTGAACCCCGGCCCTCGTCACATCATGTCCGCCACCGACACCTGCTACTACATCAACATCACTAAAGAGGAGAACTCTGCCTTCATCTTCAAACAGGAGGAGAAGCACAGCAAAGGGCTGTCGGCCTCCGGCGTGTATGACGCCCCGTCTCGTCTCCCTGTGCAGAGCATCATCGCAAGCATGGGTGAGGGAACAGATAGTAGTGTCTACCTGATAAAGTAATGTAATCTTTAAACTTTTAATCACCGAAATACTGAATTTCTGGAAAGCTGCAGTGTGTAATTTCTGGAAATCCCAAAATAATGACTGATTTAAACATTAGTGATGTTGTTATTGATACATAGCACAGCCTAAACAAATGGAGCATGAGTTTTAATTTGTTTACATCAGTGTAGCTGCTGGTTGGTTTAATGGATTTTCCGTACGGATGCCGGTTAGTGTTATGAGAGCAACATTCAGAAGTAGGGTGAATTAATCAAAATATAGAAGGTTTAAGTCATGCTCATGATAAAATATACTTTCTTTCATTGTTTTTCCTTTGTTGAAGTTGATCAGTCTACTTCATATGGTAAGTCTGAGCATGCGGTTTAGAGACGGTTAAATCATAAGACATCATTAGTGGATGTCTGTGTAAATGTTAACATTTACAGAAACCTCTCTGTCCCTTTCATCCCCGTTACTTTGTGAAACTCAAAGGCTCAAGACTTTTGTCCTGCAAGCTTTTTTACTTAGAATTTTAAGATGGAAACTGCTCTTGCATGTGTAAAATATCCCTGGCCTACTCTCTAACATAATTAATTATATATAAGAAATTAGTTCTTTATATTTCTTCACTGATTTGTTTTCATAACCGCCTTTAACAGGAACAATCTTCTGCGTAGCAGCAGAATTTCCCTTCAGAACATTTTCTTCCTTTGAGCATTTTTAAATTAAACCTCACAGTGCTTAAAGATTTTGTTTGCAAAGCACTGATTTGAAATGCGCAAATCAGTGTTCATTCATAAAAAGCAATAAATCAGGGTTGAGGTCAACTTCAGTGCGTTCAACAAATATTGTGCTAAAATTAAACATTTTTACCAGCTACTGTTTATGTAGGCAAATTTTCCTAGTAATTTACACAAGTGTTTTCATTTTATTCATTACGCTAATGGAAATGAACTGGAGTTGGCCAAAATTCTGAGTCATCAAAAGTTGATGTTCATAATGCAGTATTTCTTTGGCCGTTTTCATTGCACTGAAAAAATCACAAAAGCAACTGACATTTCAGATGACAGTTTTTAGATAGCTTTTTTCACCGGTGGACACATGATTTTCCTCATGCTGCACCTTCCCAAAGCTCACTTGAAGTGCAAAACCTCCACTCTTCATGGCTCATTTGTGTTGTATTACAGGAACTGTGGCCATTGACCTGCAGAACCCAGATCCCCCGGCTGACAGCAGTAAACTGGCCCTGCCCACAGAGAACGGAGCTGGGAGTCGTAGGCCCAGCATTGCCCCTGTGCTGGAGATTGCCGATTCCTCTGCCATCCTGCCATGTGATCTTCTCAGCGACCCCTCAGAAGATGAGACCAACCAATCGGATGAGGAAGGAGCACCAGCCTTAGAGTAAATAATCTTTTTAAAAGTACAAAATCTATGTGAATTCTCAGGGGAAGTGCAGAGTCATTTGTCTTTGACTTTTTAAAGCCTTAAAGGATTAGTTTCATATTTCCAGAATAAAAATTTCCTGACAATTTACTCTCCCCCATGTCATCCAAGATGTTCATGTCTTTCTTTCTTCAGTCGAAAAGAAATGAAGGTTTTTGAGGAAAACATTCCAGGATTTTTTCCATATAGTGGACTTCAATAGGAGCCAACAGGTTAAAGGTCCAAATTACACTTTCAATGCAGCTTCAAAAATCCTGGAATCTTTTCGTCAAAAACCTTAATTTCTTTTTGCCTGAAGATGAAAGACATGAACATCTTGGATGACATGGGGGTTAGTAAATTATCAGGGAATTTTTATTCTGGAAGTGAGCTAATCCTAAATAAACTGGCTCATATGGATAGCTGTGCTATTAATTTTGTAAGCAACCCATTTTTTGACTGGCAGATGATAAAATGATAAATAAAATATTCAAGTGCAGACAGGATTGCTGAACCCTAAAAAACAACCAAGGGCAACAGTGTAAAAGTAACCCAATTCCCAGACATGGCAACCCTGAGTACAGAGCCAATAAAAAAAACCCTATACACTTACACTTCTGTTCAAAAGTTCTGCTCACCAAGGCTGCATTTATTTTATGAAAAATACAGAAAAACAGTAATATTTTAAAATATTATTACTATTTAAAATAACTGTTTTAATGGGTTTAAAATGTAATTTATTCCTGTGATGGCAAAGCTAATTTTTTAGCATAATTACTCATAGGATCACATGACTCTTTAGAAATCTTTCTAATATATGACCCTGGACCACAAAACCAGTCATTAATAACACGGGTATATTTGTAACCAACAATACCAATAGCCAGCAATACATTGTATGGGTCAAAATTATCAATTTTTCTTTTATGCCAAAAATCATAAGGATATTGAGTAAAGATATTACATATTAGATATTTTATAAATTTCCTACCGTAAATATTAAAACGTAATTTTTTATTGTAATATGCAGCATTGCTAAGAACTTCATTTGGACAGGTGATTTTTTTTTTTGCACCCTCAGATTCCAGATTTTCAAATAGTTGTATCTCAGACAAATATTGTCCTATCTTAACAAACCTTACATCAATGGAAAACTCATTTGTTCAGTGTTCAGATGTATAAATGATGTATAAATCTCACTTTTAAAAAATTGTCCCTTATGACTAGTTTTGTGGTCCAGGGTCACATATACTGATTTGCTGTTCAAGAAACATTTCTTATTAATATCAATATTGAAAACAGTTGTTTTGCTTAATGCTGTGGGAACTTTGATATTTTTGTTCTGGGTTTTTTGATAAATAGAAAGTTACAAAGAACAGCATTTAATTGAATGTAAATCTTTTGTAACATTGTCTTTACTGCTACTTTTGATCAATTTATTACATCCTTGCTCATTTTTTTTTATCTTAACTTAGCCATATGAATTCTAGTTATGACTTTACTGTGTCCTATTTCTAGTGTGATTCTTGAATTACATTTTATACCTTTGAGGAAGATCAGATGAACCTTAAATGTATTAGTTGCTATCAGCCTTTCAGCGGTCATGCTGCAGAATAATTACAGCGTTTGCTTATGTCAGTCAGAGCCAGAGGATATATGTGCGCTCCTTCTCTCTCACAGGCACTCTCTCTCTCTCACACACACACTATTGATAAAGACTAAATCTTCTACAGAACAGCACTGAGTCTTTCTCGCCGCAGGACTCTGTTCTGTTCATGTATTTTCTAATGCTTTCTCTGGTGAGTGAATTGGTGAAGATCCCTGCTGTACTGAGCTGCTGAATCTTTAGTGCTCTCACAGTGCCATCTACTGATCACTTAAATGCAGTGCTTTCAAAAATAAAGCCTTTGTAGACTGAGTGATGCCAGTGAAGGGTTCATGTACTGTATATGCATAAAATAGAAGTAATTGTAACTAATACTCAGACTTGTCACATTTGATATCTTTCTGCTTTTTCAAGGTGTGTTAAAGGCTACCCTCCAAACTCCCCTTACATTGGAAGCTCCCCAACTCTTTGTCACCTTTTGCAACAAAAGGCACCATTTTGTTGTCTACGACTTGACAAGGTAAGTGTATAACACTTAGTTCACCCCATCAGAAATAGTGATGGTAGTTCAGGTCCATTCAAAATGGGATAGTTTAATGATCTCCGAAAACATTCTAAAGTTTAAAGTCTAAACAAGTATGTTCTCACCTAAAAAAAACTGTTAAAACTACATTCCGTGACACCAAAACAACATTGTTTATAAAATAACAGTGGATTTGGGTGTCCGCCACGAGACTCGCTGTGAGAAATATTGCAAGTGATACAAAAGGTGAAACGGTTGGGGTTCTGTTATCACTAGAATATCACACTCCTCTCAGCCAATCAGATTCTAGGACCAAAAAGAACTGTTGTGTAAATGAAAATAGTTCATGCATTATTTATTTATTCCAGTTTACAGTATCATTTATTTCAGTCCATTAAACATTTCACGTTTTCGATTGCAGGGTTGTCGGCACAATAGCTTTGAAGATGCCAAGGCATATGGTTTCAAAAACAAGTTGATTATCGTTTCTGCTGAGACAGCGGGAAATGGCCTGTACAACTTCATAGTGCCGCTGCGTGCCTATTACCGACCCCGGAAGGAGCTGAATCCCATTGTGCTGTTGTTGGATAATCCGTGAGCGAGCTGCCTCATCAGTTTTTCACTGCATGTTACTGTTCATAGTGATGACTTCAGACTTGGAAAGTCAGTCAATAGCATTGCTTAACCTGACTTTACCACTTAAAAATACTTCCAGGCATATGCATAAAAACAAATCCCTTTATCGACTGTTCACACTTGTTTTGCATTAGATGGAAATCTTATTGTATTATCTTTCTCTCTAGTGCTAAACGCTTTCAAAAGTGTTGTTCATTATGCTCCACATATTATTCTTCCTTTCAGTAATGCAAAATAGTGTACACAGTTGTCGTCACATTGTAGATTCTTCCTCAGAGTTTCCATGGCAACTCTTGAAATGTGTCAAAAGGCTTTTCGCAATTACCTGCTTATGCATTTTGCAAAAGCTTTTACACTGAGAATACATTTTTATAAGGTTGTTTGCCAGTGCCAAACCTCTAAGAACTTTAAAACTGCAGCTGTGAGTGGATTAGCATTGTCAAACTGCTTTCTCCTCCATTTCCAGGCCTGATAATCATTTTCTTGAAGCCATCTGCTGTTTCCCTATGGTGTACTACATGGCTGGTACCATTGACAAGTAGGTTTTAAAACATTTCAGCACACATACGAATCCTGAAATGGGTTTTCGTCCAGCCTGAATGGTCCATTTGTGCTGGTTTGTTGTAGTTTGGATAACCTGCTGCAGTGTGGCATCATCTACGCTGATAACCTGGTGGTGGTGGATAAGGAGAGCACTATGAGTGCAGAGGAAGACTACATGGCAGATGCTAAAACCATAGTCAACGTGCAGACCATGTTCAGGTACGTTTTATGCTCTAACAGCAAAATGGTTGTACTGTATATGTCTTCAGGCTGATGTCGTTCTCTACATTAGCTAATACTAATTACTTTGTTGGCTTTCGTCTTTGTTCTCCTGTTATTGTGTCCTCTACTAGGTTGTTTCCTAGTCTCAGCATAATCACTGAGCTAACCCATCCTTCTAATATGAGATTCATGCAGTTTCGTGCCAAAGACTGCTACTCCCTGGCTCTCTCCAAACTCGAAAAGGTGTCATATCTTAACAACCACAACATTTGACTTGCATTGGGGTCCAAAAGTCTGTGTTTTTGTTTTTGTTTTTATTTTTACAATGAATTCTTTTCACATTATTTAGAAATGGTTCAGAAATAATACGTAATGATCTAAATTATTTCTTAGTCATTTCTTGTATTGTTTTTTTTATGTTCTGGTTTAAAATAGATTTTGAGTCCCAGATTTTCTGTGTGATCTCAGACTTTAGGACTCCGATAATTTTTCTTCCTTGCAAGTAGACAGTTTAACTACTCTAACCAGGCCTAACATTAACATAATTTCAGACTTTTCTGTGATATGAAATAACTTTGCTTGAATGCTACAAGTGTATTATGACATGATCCGATCTTTCTGAGTGTAAGAATCTTTCACCTATAAATGAAAATTCTGTAATGAATTAATTACTCTCATGTGGTCCCAAGGCGTAAGACCTTTGTTCATCTTCTGAACACAAATTATAATATTTTTTATTAAATCAGAAAGCTTTCTGACTCTTGATAATGATGCTGAATTGTTGAATTAAGTTGTTATTTCTGTTTTGTTTTTTGCACACAAAAGTATTCTCGTAGCTTTGTAAAATTACGATTGGACCACTGATGTCACATGGACTATTTTAACAATGTCCTTACTGTGTTTCTGGGCCTGGGAACATTTCAGTTACATTGCTGTCTATGGAGGCTCTTGGATTTCATCAAAAATATCTTAATTTGTGTTCTGAAGATGAACGAAGGTCTTACGGGTTTGGAACAACATGAGGGTGAGTAATTAATGACAGAATTTTCATTTTTTGGGTGAACCCTTTAAGAATAGTGTATTTGTGGTGATTGCATGCTTCAAATGGCTGAAAATTCTGAAACTAGGATAAAGCTGCATCACAAATTGCCAGATGGTCTCAAAATCTCAAATTATCAGCGGTAGAAAGAGCCATCAATCTTTTGTCGTGATCTTTTTTTCCCTTTTCTCCAGATAGAGAGAGATAAGGGCTCAAATCTGGCATTTATGTTCCGCCTCCCATTCGCTGCAGGCAGAGTGTTCAGTATTAGTATGCTGGATACTCTTCTTTACCAGGTGGGTAATAGATCAACTTCTACTAATTCTCTACAAGATATGAAAAAGTCTTGTGCCACCTTGTGGCACTCTAATATCTTTGAATATGTTTTACGTATGCTACTGTTCAAAAATTTGGGGGTTAGTAAGTTTTAATTTTTAATGAATTTAATGTTTTTATTCAGCAAGGACAAGTAAATGCTATTCTTTTGAACTATTCAGCATGTTAGAGTGATTTCTGAAGGATCACTGTGACAGCGAAGACTGGAATAATCATGCTGAAATTTCAGCTTTGCCATCACAGGAATACATTACAGTATAAATATATTAAAATAGAAAAAAAGGTATTTAATTATTTTTTTGAAAACTTGGTGAAAACTTTTTAAATTTGAAGATCAGGGTAAATGTAACTTATTTTGTCTTCTGGGAAACATGTAAGTATCGTCTGTAGCTTCTGAAGGGCAGTACTAAATGGAAAGAAAATATGATATTTAAGCAAAATAAGAAAAATGTACACATCTTCATTCTGTTCAAAAGTTTTCACCCCCTGACTCTTAATGCATCGGTTTTCCTTCTGGAGCATCCATGAGCATTTGAACCTTCTGTAATAGTTGTATACGAGTGCCTCAGTTGTCCTCAGTATGAAAAGATGGATCTCAAAATCATACAGTCATTGCTGGAAAGGGTTCAAATACACAAAAATGCTGAAAAACCAAAGAATTTATGAGACCTGAAGGATTTTTCTGAAAAACAGTGGGCAGTTTAACTGTTTAGGACAAACAAGGGACTCATGAACAACTATTACCAAACAAAAAAAAAAGTTTTAAAGTAGAAAAAAGTTGTATCAACCCCTCATTTGTGAACAGCAGCGTATGTATATGAAATATTTTTAAGGGTCTTCAACAGGAGGGCTGTTAATTATTAAATATAAATATACAAAATATTAAAGGGGTCATCGGATGCTAAGTTCACTTTTACATGCTGTTTGAACATTAATGTGTGTTGGCAGTGTATGTACACATCTACCCTGTAATGGTAAAAATCCATGCAGTGGTTTTTAATTAATCTGTAAAAATAATATCCCCTTTTTCAAATTGAGCCGTTCTCAGATGCCTGTCGTTGTGGCGTCACACCCACAGAGGCCGCTCCCACAATAGATGATTGACATTAGCATCTTACCTCAGATCAGCTGTAACAGTCCAACCTCCATGTTTTGATGCTGGAGCAGGGATGTAAGTTAGACAAGAATTGAGCAATTGAGGTGTTGTGTTGCTGGATGTAATAATGAACGTAGTGGTCGTCATTTACTCCCGACACCTGAGCTGCTGAAGATGCAGTGGATTACGTTTGTTTGTGAAGAGAATGCGCCTCCCGATCTACATATATCCGTCTATGTTCGCGTGAATCATTCGTGATCCAGCCTCACTTTCAGCAGAAGTGAGTATAAGGGTTTTTTTATGAATCTTTGCGATCGCCTTTCTTAATAATGTGCTAGCTAGCAAGTTTAGCGGCTAAATGCGACTAATGTAAACTAGCTCGTCAATCCACAGAGAGAAAAAAGGGATGGGGCGATCAGAGATCATTTGCATTTAAGCAGCCTCGACCAGAATGAGATGATTTTTGCAGAGCTGATTTTGACAAGGTAAAAAGGGTGTTGTTTTACACTACCACTGAGAATTTTTTAACAAAGTATATTATAGACTTTTCATTAAGACCCTAAAGAATCATATCAACTTGTGGAAAATGGGCATCCGATGACCCCTTTAAGTTAAATTCAGCCACTGTTAAAAGATAAACTCAAGTTCAGCTTAATGTTTCATTGTGCCTCCCAATTAAAGTGTATCAAGTAAAATTAAAATGCACAATTATACTGACTCTGTATATTAATAATTATCATCTTTAAAAGCCTTGCAATGTAAGCAAGATCATAGCAAAGTATATGAATTCATTAGTATAGTACTATATGTGTGTTACAGATAAAATAAAATTTAGAAAACTTGATGAGCATTCAGTCATACAGTGTTGTCTTGGGCTTGCCAGGTAATAAAATGTAATAAATAAATGTAATGACAAGTAAAACATAATATATAAGACCACAAAAATAGTGCTTTATATTTATCTCTACACATTCGAGGATTGAAACTAAAGGCACCTTTCTGTGAGGTAGACGGAAACAGAGAAGTTTGAGTGGCATTTGCAATAGGTTGTGATCCTGCTTTACTCCCCTCAGGCACCGAGTCTCTGTGGAGTCTTTATTGATTGTGTGAGGTCTGGAGATCATCTGTGTGCTCTGGGGACCTTGTCTGTGCTTATATTGTTTCTGTTTATCCTCTAGTCTTTTGTGAAGGACTATATGATTCTCATTGCAAGACTTCTGCTGGGTCTAGACACCACCCCGGGCTCTGGCTACCTCTGTGCTGTAAGTGCAATCGCAAACAAAAGTGCACCCACACACCCTCAGCAGCCAGTACGTCTGGCTTCATTGCATGCCATTGTTTTGCATACATTATTCAAGCCATTTTTCAGTAAAAATGCATAAAGCTGGTTATTGACCTTTTCCACCCACAAATCTGTTGGCGCTAACAGCAGTGCTAGAGACTGTGTAAAAATATCATCACGTTTACAAGGCAGAGTTATATGTGATATGATCATTTTTCATCCCGAATCTGCTTTTTCTTTTTTATTTAAAAATATTCATATTTAAATGATATAAAAAGCTAAACATAATAATTATCATTATTATTAGTTTAAGTTTTTAGTTTAGTTTAGTTTAGTTAAATATGGCCTGGATGTTTCACATGAGCTTCACCCTTTACTTTTGAAACAGATGAAGGTAACGGAAGAGGACTTATGGATCCGGACGTACGGAAGACTATTCCAGAAGCTGTGTTCATCCAGTGCAGAAATTCCCATTGGAATATACCGCACTGAATCTCACATGTTCTCCTCCTCAGAGGTAAGATGAGATAAAGGATCAGAGTGTTCAGACACGGCTGAATACGCTCGTTTTGTACGGTTCATCCAGCTCCAGATGCTTGCACAGCAGATACGATCTGTCACTGTGCCTTTACTTAATCTTGTGCCGTGTTGAAGATTTACAGCTTTGTTTTGGTCTATATCATGGCTTTGCTGGCTGCCTTATTAGCAGTGTTGTGACCTGAAGCTTGTGCAATACTTGTGCTAATCATTTCTCATCTCATTCACATCTATTGCTTTTTCCAGTTTAAGGAGGTGTGCAAACAGGTAAGAATACAGACTTCACCCCATTTCGCAACTACATTCTCATATGTTAACAGCAATGTTTCAGCTGTTTGTTGTCTGTCCAATGTCCATTACTTTATCTCACTTATTATGTGCTGTCAGTGATCTGTATATTTGTTAATGAATACTATTTTAGTCATGTAAGTGGGTTTATTAAAAGTCATTTTTCACTCAGAAAAGTTTTACTACCAAATAATAGCTTTCTGATGCTAAGGGCCTGCAAATATGAGTATTCCTTTTCTAAAATATAAAGCCAGATGTATATTTTTATTTCTAAATATTATATTCTGTGAGGGGGGAAAAAATCCATAATTACATAATTGGCATTTATTATAACTGTACTAAAGCTAAATCAAACATTTAAATGTATTAAAAATGTATAATTATTATTATTATTTGGAAAATATTTATTTTTACAAAGACTTTATTCTATATTACTATATTTTATTGTCATCATATGGACTTACACTACCAGTCAAAAGTTTTTGAACACAAGATTTTTTTAAAGAAGTTTTTTAAAGAAGTCTCTTCTGCTCACCAAGCCTGCATTTATTTGATCCAAAATACAGCAAAAGTGGTAATATTGTGAAATAATATTTTTACTATTTAAAATACCTGCTTTCCATTTGAATATATTTTATAATGTTATTTATTCCTGTGATCAAAGCTACATTTTCAGCATCTTGAGTCTTCAGTGTTACATGATCCTTCAGAAATCAGTCTAATATGCTGATTTGCTGTTCAAGAAATTTATTATTATTAGTATTATTATTATCAATATTTAAAACAGTTAAGTCAATTTTTTTCAGGATTCTTTAATGAATAGAAAGATCCTAAGACCAGCATTTATCTGAAATAAAAAGCTTTTAAACCATTATATCATTTATTTACAATATATATATTTATTTTTTTAATACTTTTATTTAGCAAGCATGAACTTTCTATTCATTAAAGAAACCTGAAAACACAGTTTTCAACATAATAATAATAATAATAATAATAATAATAATCAATGTTTTTTGAGCAGCAAATCAGCATATTAGAATGATTTCTGAAGGATCATGTGACTGGAGTGATGATGCTAAAATTCAGCTTTGAAATCACAGGAATAAATTATACTTTGAAATATATTCAAATAGAAAGCAGTTATTTTAAATAGTAAAAATATTTCAGAATTTTACTGCTTTTGCTGTACTTTGAATCAAATAAATGCAGGCTTGCTGAGCAGAAGAATCTTCTTAAAAAAAAAAATCTTTTTTTTGACTGATATCGTACTACCTTAAAAATGTTTGTTTTTGGTGAGAATTGTTAATATTTTGAGAGGCTGCATTTAGTAAAAAACTGTAATATTATTATAATTTAAAATAACTCTTTTCTATTTGAATTTAAAAAAAAGTAATTTATTACAGTTATGTAAAGCTAAATTCTGAAAATCTTCAGAAATCTTTTTAATAGGCTAATTTGGTGCTAACTTATTTATTATTATTATTATTATTATTATTATTATTATTATTATTATTATTATTATCAATTTAGAAAACAGTTGTGCTGCTTAATATTTTTTGTGGAAATCGTGACACTTTAGTTCTTTGGTGAATAGAAAGTTTAAAAGAACAGCATTTATTTGAAATAGAAATCGGTTCTAACATTATAAGTCTTTACTGTCACTTTATATCAGCTGAATGCATCCTTGATGAATCAAAGTATGAATTTCTTTAAATAAATCTCACTGACTGACCCCAAACTTTAAAATGGTAGTGTTCCTTAAACTTAGACAAGGCTAATGGCATCCTGTCAGTTGGTGAATTAGAGCCAGCTAAATATATATATGTGTAATTAGGCCTACTTAGTGCTACTTTCCAGAGTAAAGTTGTTCAACTGCTAACTGGTACCAAAAAAAAAGTACACATAATGACTTCAGCCATCAGACAATGAAAACATCGGCCCGCCACTTTAAGCACTGTTAACCTATTGACAACCTGTTTCCATGCTGAGCAGTCTCAGGTGTCTGTGGAGGACTGCGAGGACCAGCGGGACCGCAGGGAATCCTGGAAAGAGAAAACCGCCCACAGAAACTCCACAGGGAGCGACCAATCAGAGCACCCACTCCTGCGCAAGAAGAGCATGCAGTGGGCGAGACGGCTGAGCAGAAAAAACACCAAAACGCCCAGTCGAGCCGAACGCATCAATCAACAGCGTCTGAACCTGTACCGGCGCTCAGAGAGACAGGAGCTGTCAGAACTGGTGAAGAACCGCATGAAGCATTTAGGGCTGCCCACTGTGGGATACGGTGAGTTTGACAAGAGGAAGTGAGTATTTCAATTTGTGCCTATAAAATTATAGAAGGTTCAGAACCCCTTACATTGATGTCTTTAGTGCGTTATTATAAATGTACTACGCTAGAGATCTGTTTTCACAGTGTTTCTCTTTCTAAATCATGTGATGGTGCCTCCTTGTGTCCCCTGCATCAATCATTATTCATCTGAAACGTCCTTTATCGGGGTTCACAGGAAAATGACAGATTGAAGAGAAGGAAAATTCAGTTTACACGCCACTATAAGGGAACATTTTTAATGTCAAATATTTATTTGTTTTTCCAAAATTTACAGTGGGGTCAAAAAGGTGTGAGGCCACTAGTAAAAATACTTATATTATGCTTTACTTTCTAATTCTAAACCATTTTAGATCCAAATGATGTAACTGACATACTGTTTTGAGCAGAATTATGTTTTTTTTTTTTTTTTTTTTTTTTTTGTTTTTTTTTGATTAGTGGAATTTATTCAAGCTATATAAATTTCACAAACGTGTGATCTAGAAAACATGCAGAATCCTACATTTTATCATAATTTTGCATCATGCTATTTTATTTTATTTTATTTTATTTTATTTTATTTTATTTAAATGTATTTTATTTTAGTTAATTTTTTTTATTTAAATTAATTTTATTTTGCGTCTTTATTTTTATTTTATTTAAATGTATTTAAATTTTATTTACATTTTTAAATCTACTTTAGTTTCGTTGCTTTTTTATTTTAAATTATATTATATTGTTTTTTTAATATAATTTTATTTACATTTTAATTTAGTTTAGTTTTGTTTCTTTATTTTATTTTATTTTAATTTACATTTTTGTTAATATAATTTAATTTAGTTTTGTTTCTTTATTTTATTATTGTTTTATTTTCTTCGTTTTATTTTTATTTTTCTTATTTAATATAATTTAGTTTTGTTTCTTTATTATTTTATTTTATTTTATTTTGTATTTAATTTTCATTTTTAATATAATTTAATTTAGTTTTGTTTCTTTATTTTAATTTAGTTTTGTTTCTGTATTTTATTTCAATTTATTCCATTTTATTTTAATTTTTTTTTAAAGTTATATATCTTGTTTTGTTTCTTTATGTTATTTTATTTTATTTTATTTTATTTTATTTAACTTTTTTTTTTTTTTTTTTTTTTTTTTTTTTTTTAAACAAATTTCCCAAAATGTATTTCCAGAAATAAAGAGATTTTTCAATAGTCTCAAACCTTTGGACTTCACTGTATATTGTAGATGTTTATAAGAAGAAACATTTGCTGTTTTATAGCAGGTGGGTTTTATAGTGTCAAAATGAATATGATTTGTTGCTGAAGGGTAGATCACCATTGACTTCTTTTTTGTGTGCCCTGCATTGTTTATTCTATTCACTCTTCTAGAAACTTTACTCACTTTCTATCCTCCATGTTGCAAAAAATCATTCTCTAAATTTTCACTAATCAACCCTGAGAAATACTGTTGAAAACTGAAGTGTGTATTTTTTCATGTTAAAACTACTTCCTATTTCTTAATACACAGAAATTTCCTCACTTTATCTTTAAAAATGAGATGTAAACCATCTTGTTCTGTTAGTAATGACATTTAATGTAACTATAACAAATATAAACATTAGCATTCATAATAGTATGGAGTAATTTGATATTTTGAGAATGTGTTTTTTGCATAGTGAACTTTTCTTGATATTTCTCTTTAAAAAGTGCTGCTTTCTCTGCTGCTTGCTTGACCTTTTCTTTCTTATCTCTTTCTACTTTGGCTTTTCCTCCGCACGCTGTAGAGGACGTAGCTAATTTAACCGCAAGTGATGTGATGAACCGAGTAAATCTAGGATATTTGCAAGGTAAATCCACCCAACATCACTGTTCCTGTAGTATAGGATTGTTCCAGTCGATCAAGTCACTGGATTAATGAGCTGAATGAAACCTGATGTTCTGGAGACTGAAGAAAATAGGAAACCCCACTGCTCAGTTTGTCCAGTGACATTGATTAGTACAGCAGCAGCAGTCTGTGTTTAATAGGATAAGCACTGAAAGTCCAAAGAAAATGATCTGTGGCGTTTTAAAGGAATAGTTCACCCAAAAATTAAAAAATGCTGAAAATGTACTCACCCTCAGGACATCACTTGCTCACCATTGCTAATAAAAACATCACAATAATCCACATGACTCCAGTCCATCAGATAATGTCTTGTGACAAAGCTTCCTGCTAAATGAAGAGTCCTCTATCCATAATATTGCTTTCTCCAGTGGAGGTCATCTAGTGTAATTCAGGAAATAAATACGCACAGATCAAGAAGTGAAAACTGTTCTAAACAAATGTGTTGGTAGATTTTGAACTTTTTCACAGGAGGAAGCATTATTATATATTATGGACTGATATTTTGGCCAGAAGCACTGGTATAAAACATCTTAATGATGGATTTGTCTGAATCTGTTCTGATATAGAAACAAGCTGATCTACATCTTAGATGGCCTAAGGGTGAATACATTTTCATCTGTAGGTAAACCATTTCTTAAATAGGCCTTTATTAATAACTTTTCTTTCAGTTGAAAATTAAGTGTTTTTTAAAAATGTAACTGATTCTTACATTTTTTTCTGGCTGACGGTTTCTTACTAAAGCTACATCAAAATGTCTGAAGTCTGCTGCTTTGCGCTTCTCCTGTTTCAACATTTTTTCCAAATAACATCATCACTAGGCTAGTCTGTGTCCCATGAGTCTTCCTCTTATCTTATTAAAAACAGACCGCAGGAAACTGCTGGCCATTGACTTTATAATGAACCTGGACAAAACGAGTATGATTTAGAAACATGGTTGAACGGCCCTTGTGCTTATCTGTACAGCCAACTGATGTCATTATAATTGAATTTGCATTTATGTACAATTCATTATTACACAGCTCACTGGAATACTTGATTCTGATTGGCCAGTTGCAGAAGTGTTTGTATAATAACCACTAAGCTATTTAACTGACCATTGTCCCATTTGAGTTTCTGAGAAGATTTAACCCAAATTAATATTTTACATCCATTTTTTTGAATAGCTGTGTTATAAGCGGTATAATGCACAGTCAGCCGGTCATTATTGCAAAATAAAACCTTCAGCTTTTTGTCAGCGTCCTAATCACCCTGTCAGGATTTGTTTAGAAATGATGACTGTACCTTATTCTGTACTTATACTGTACATAAATGCAAAAAGTAAAGCTAAAGTATAGCATTTTAATTGGATTGAAGGAATAGTTCGCCCAAAAATAAAATTTTTGTCATTAATTACTCACCCTCATGTTGGTCCAACCCTGTAAGACCTTTGTTCATCTTTGGAGCACAAATTAAGATATTTTTGATGAAATCCGAGAGCTTTCTGACACTGCATAGACAGCAACGCAACTGACACGTTCAAGGCCCAGAAAGGTTGCAAGGACGGCATTAAAATAGTCCATGTGACATCAGTGGTTCAGCCTTAATTTAATGAAGCTACGAGAATACTTTTTGTGCACAATGAAAACAAACATAATGACTTTATTCAACGATTTCTTCTCTTCCACTTCAGTGTTCGATGTGTGTTCACAAGATTACCACGACGCATACGTTTGGTTCTGCTGATGCAGGGGCTGACGTTCTGATGTAGAACGTCCATCTCTCTTAGTTCATCGTCTGTATATTCTGGTTCAAATAAGAAAGGCTGAGCAAAAAATTACAAGTCATCCTCTGTCGAAATCTTCAGACATGTTATTAGGGCTGCCCTTGACTAAGGTTTTTTCTGGTTGGCTAGTAGGTGTTAATTTCAATTAGTCGACTATTAGTTGCACGTTTATTAATAAACCATATAAATCGTAATAACAAGCCTTTAATTGCCTACATTGCCTAATAAGCGCTGAAGCGCACAAAAAAAAGCTTGCCACATGCGTGTGGTGCTGCTGACGCAGGAGCCGGTGTTCTGAAGTAGAACCTGGATGTGCTGTGGCTTGTTTACAAGCAGAAGATGACGTCTTGACGGACAGTAAACATTAGGGCTTGCCCCTAATAGTCAGCTAACCATAAATCGACGAGAAGAGGCTTGGTCGACCAAAATTGTATAAAAACATCCACAGGAAGTGGCAAAGTCACACAGTCCGGCTAGTCTATGTGGTAAAATAGTACATCTGGCAGAACATCCAAATGCTCACCTATCATTCATCAACCTCAATTATGGCTTTTCATCTAAAATATATAAGTAGTAACAACTTTACAAGGCTCAATCTAATGTTAACCTAAAAAAATGTGCGCTATTGAAGTGTCTGTGCGGAGTGTGGAAGCTGAATAGTAGTGTGCATACTGCATGACAAATGGAGGCGCCGGTGCTGTCACCTGCTCTAAATATACTCTGTCATTTTTGGTCATATAGATAAAAGTAATCCATCTTCTGAATCTGTAAAGGCACTGTTTATTTGTGCACACTCACAATAACAACAAAATGTTGCGCTTTTGTAAAATAATAAAAGCAAACAGGATGTGCTCTCTGCCGTCTTAGTCTCTGTGAACTTGAGCATGAAACTTAAAAACTGTGTAAACTTATCTTACAGACATAAAAAATACATCTATAGAGAAATGTCTACTTTTAAATGAACCAGTTCAAATAGAAACATATGCCTGTTCTCAGATTATGTAATCTGTATGAAACACGCATACATGCGCATCACTACTGCAGAGATGACAAATTGGTGTTGTTGACTTCATCTCTTAAGCCAAAAACAAAGCAAGCACTAGTTTATCAACAAATTATTAAAACGTTAATGCATTCTACTTGGTGTTTTTAAAATTATTATATCTGCCGGTGTGCTGTGGCAAGCATTTTTTGTGCGCTTGAGCACTTTTTAGATTGTGTATGTAGGGAATTAAAGGCTCATTATTATGATTTATAAGGATTATAAATATAAAGTGCAACTAAAAGTCAACTAATGCTTAAAATTAACACCTACTAGCCGACTAGAAAAATCTTTAGTCGAGGGCAGCCCTAGTAAACGTGTCTGAAGATTTCGACAGAGGATGACTTGCAATTTTTTTGCTCAGCCTTACTTATTTGAACCAGAATATACAGATGATCCATCTCTATAAGCTAGCTAAATAGGCAATGTTTAACACGTGAATTCTTGTTAAATATGCAGTTATATTATGAGTCGTTGTCATGAATTGTACTCGTGATGGAGCGATGCTGGAGCGCTCTTGGAGCAAGTAAAAACCACAACGCTCTGACTTTTAAAATTTCCGCTCCTCACTCCGATCAAATACTCTGAGCAGCACCAAACGCATGTGTCGTGGTACTCTTGTAAACGCAAGTCGAACACTGAAGTGGAAGAGAAGAAATTGTTGAATAAAGTAGTTTTTTTTTTGTTTTCTTTGCATACAAAAAGTATTCTCATAGCTTTATAAAATTACGGTTAAACCACTGATGTCACTTGGACTATTTCATCAATGTCCTTACTACCTTTCTAGGCCTTGAACGTGTCAGTTGCTTTGTTGTCTACACAGGGTCAGAAAACTCTCGAATTTCATCGAAAATATCTTAATTTGTGTTCTAAGGATGAACAAAGGTCTAATGGGTTTGGAGCAACATGAGGGTGAGTAATTCATGACAGAATTTTCAGTTTTGGGTGGACTATCCCTTTAAATGCAATTATGGATAAAGTCTACTATGTGTGAGTATAATATACAGTATATGCAGACTTTGTAATTTTTACATGGCTAGTAGCCACATTCTTTTTAAGGAATGCAGTATTATGATTTATTATTATTTATTCAATAATATATTTTTGTAGTTTAGGGCAATATCACACCTAACATTCTGTCTGATTATGTTTGCAAAAACATGCTCCTGAACAACAATGTGATTTGACAGCAGTGCTGACCTGTTTCTGATTTTATAGTTAAATTAGTGATGTAGTTGTCTTTTTCTCCTTTGGTACGAACTGAAGAGGGTACTTACATGACAGAGGGTACTGCAGGTACTCACTGGCATCTGAGCATTGATATAAGACTTGATGAGTGAGGGCTTTTGATTCCAGGATGTTTGGACAGAGTGGAGTAGAAAGCATTCAGTCTTTGTCGGAAGGGTCCATCTAGCGCAGGTATTTAGGCGTGCTAATTTACAGCATTGTTTTTCAGCTTTTTTCATTCTTTTAAATGAGGTGACACTGGGAGAAGTATTTGGGGTTCCCATTGGTGTAACTGGGTGATTAGCATTTGACTGTTGACTCCTCCCAATCCCACACTACGAATGTTTTTTGCTTCACTCTGATTGGTTGAGCCTTGGCTTGGTGGGCCTGACAGATCCTCTAAGCATGCTTATATCTGTGTGTGTCTGTCTTATGTTTGCGGACTTTGGGCTGTGTGTTGGCATGGCAACGAGCAACGTTCGTCGGGTCAGCTGTGATTATGATGCAGTAGACGGATGGATGGATGGATTGAGAGACTGAATGCGTGGGTGGATGCGGACCCTGTCTGCATGCGTCCGCGCATGGGGGAGCGCTTGCGGTTGCATGGGCGTTCCGTAAATGCAGCCATGCCCTGTCAGTAACGGTTAGCCCTTCTCTCTCTTTTACCTGGCCTGGCGCTATAAGTGGCTCAAACAGGTGGGTTTGGAGAAGCAGAGGCACTTTGTCCCAGTCTTGAGTCCCTTATTCCCAGACCTGCAAAGGTTC